>NC_092281.1:33998785-34142624 GCF_036320965.1 Panulirus ornatus
GGGACTGACAGGGTACAGTGAAGATTCGTAGATGGGACAGACAGGGTATAGTGAAGATCCATAGATGGGACAGACAGGGTATAGTGAAGATTGATAGATGGGACAGGCTGGGTATAGTGAAGATCCATAGATGGGACAGATGGTATAGTGAAGATGTGCAGATGGGACACACATTATAATGAATTGATTGATGGGACAGACAGTATATAATGTAGATCCATAGATGGGACAGGGTGGGTGATGGGTACAGTGAAGATCCATAAATGGAACAGAGGTTATAGTGAAGATGTGTAGACGGGACACACATTATAATGAATTGATTGATGGGACAGACAGGGTATAGTGAAGATTGATAAATGGGGCAGGCTGGGTATAGTGAAGATCCATAGATGGGACAGAGGGCATAGTGAAGATGTGTAGATGGGACACACATTATAATGAATTGAGTGATGGGACAGACAGGGTATAGTGAAGATCGATAGACGGGACAGACAGGGTATAGAGAAGATCCATAGATGGGACAGGCTGGGTATAGTGAAGATCGATAGATAGGATAGACAAGGTATCGTGAAGATCGATAGATGGGACAGGCTGGGTATAGTGAAGATCGATAGATGGGGACACACAGTGTATAATGAAAATAAATAGATGGGACAGATTGGTTATAGTGATCGATAGATGGGACAGACTAGGTATATTGGTGATCGATAGATGGAAATGTTGGCACAAACAAACAATGGCCAGGTGGTCCTGAGTAGTAGTTCTCTGTTACTTGTAGGCCAGAACTTAATGATGGTGAGAGATAATGGTGTCTCTCTCTGTAGTGAACATGACGGTGAGAGATAATGGTGTCTCCCTCTGTAGTGAACATGACGGTGAGAGATAATGGTGTCTCTCTCTGCAGTGAACATGATGGTGAGAGATAATGGTGTCTTCCTCTGTAGTGAACATGATGGTGAGAGATAATGGTGTCTCTCTCTGCAGTGAACATGATGGTGAGAGATAATGGTGTCTCCCTCTGTAGTGAACATGACGGTGAGAGATAATGGTGTCTCTCTCTGCAGTGAACATGATGGTGAGAGATAATGGTGTCTTCCTCTGTAGTGAACATGATGGTGAGAGATAATGGTGTCTCTCTCTGCAGTGAACATGATGGTGAGAGATAATGGTGTCTCCCTCTGTAGTGAACATGACGGTGAGAGATAATGGTGTCTCTCTCTGCAGTGAACATGATGGTGAGAGATAATGGTGTCTTCCTCTGTAGTGAACATGATGGTGAGAGATAATGGTGTCTCTCTCTGTAGTGAACATGATGGTGAGAGATAATGGTGTCTCTCTCTGCAGCATGACGGTGAGAGATAATGGTGTCTCTCTCTGCAGTGAACATGACGGTAAGAGATAATGATGTCTGTGATTCGGTACTTAGAACTCACATGAGATTAATCAGATATATGATTATGAGCAGAAAAAGATGTTATCTATGTGTGATATGCAAGAGGAGGAAAACTACTCCCACACATCACATTTTACACACATTTCCACAGGACAAAGAAAGGTAAGGGGTATTGCTGTGATGGAATAGGTAAGACATTAATAAATATAAACGTAGGATGGGATAAATCTAAGACAAGTAGATAACAAACAACCACATTTTTCTACAAACTCAACAAAGACAAAGGCGAATTTTTTAGATATCAAGAAGTACATACCATATTTCCCCAATACCTACAGTTTTGTAATTAAAGACAAAAATATTCTTGAGCTTACTTATTGACGAGTCACTTATGCTAGTTAACTTTGTTTTCAAGCTCATTATTGTTAGAGTATTTCCCATTATCTCTTATCTGCATAATCACTTCATCAGGATCATCAGGCTTACGTGGACCAATTACAGGATATGTATGTAAATATGTTGCTTTAATGTTAAAGAATGAAATATGTCCTGGTTGATATGGCATGATTGTTGATGAAATCGTCCAGTTGATTTGGTCCCTAACATTGTGTTTAATGTTACCTATATATGTTATTGCTCATAGTTGTCTCAAGTCGTCTGTACAATAATTCATCCTTGGGAAAAACATAAAAACAACAAGTTTTAGATTATTTTCTTTTTTTAAACTGAAAACTCACTGTAAAGTTTTCGTCAACAAACAGACAGCCAGACAGCACAAGGGTAATTAGTACCACCAGCTGTTGACAACGTGCACAATTAAAGCAGCCATTGCTCACGCGAGATTACTCCTGCTTTCCTGTTTTTCTTATATAGTCTTTGTATCACTACGTAAACACACACACACACACACACACACACACACACACACACACACCATTATATTTCCACTACAAGCTACATTACACTCTCCACTAGAGGCAATTCTGCCTAGTGTACACCCTCTACCGTAACCTGCCATCTTCACTATATTGATGTTTCATCTTCATTACACTAGTTCTTCAACTTCACTATGTTAATGTATCATCTAGGATATCAAATCAATGAGGAAACGAGAGTCGACTATATTTTTGTGTGGTTTCACTATATTGTTGCAAGTGCTGGTCTATGAAAGTTTACTTCGTCAAGTAAATCACTCATCTCACCAGATCGCAGAAATGACTCACGTCCGCGCTGCCCATCGGTACCCTGGCAAGGAATCCTTCCTTGAATTTTTCGAGGCTCACATCCAGCAAACCGGGGCTGTTAAAGATTGTATAAGCCGAACTGAGCTATATTTGCGATACTGTGAATTCTGCGAAGGGTTCGGGTACGAGAAAGCTGCCGTCCTGAACGTCGGGAGAACACTGGGACGGTGGGGCATCAAGGCAGATCGCAGACTTGGAGGACGCAACGGCCGCCACAAGGAGTACGCCTACACCAGAATTGCCTGGTTGTCCAGCAGTGAGGGGCTGGCCCAGGGAGGAAAGCGGTGCCTTCCAGAATGCCAAAGGCCTTCCAGGAAGAGATCACGTCTGGATATCGAACCCGTGCACGAGAGAGTAGTGGTGAAGATCCAGACTCGGCATCAAGATGATGATGACCTGTGCGAAGGCGGACCCAGCGAAGAAACTGGTGTAGTTGACACAGGAGCAGCCGCCATCCCCATCAATGTTTCTTTGGCTCCCACCAAACAACGGGGCAAAGTGATGCCTACCACTGAATTGGTGACCTTGATCCCCTACTTCTATGGGGATGAATCAGGCTTGGTGGATCCCGACGTACTCGTACTGGTCGTCGATGAAGACCCTGATGTGTCCGTCGCTGCGACTGGAGGATCAGCAGCACCTGCAGCAGCAGCCGACCCTAAAGCTGAAGCGGCCGTGTTGAAGATTAAAGTCCACACCACCAACATTCATCCCTGAAATTCCTTGAACCTTAAGTTCCCGTCGCTGAGGTTGGAGAAGCTGCTCCTCCTCCAGCAGTCGACCCTGTTATACCCGGTCCTCAGAAGACACTTCCTATGGCAAAAGTTCTCATTCAGTTGCAAATTATTGACAAACTATTGTACGAATGAAGCGGTTATCATAAAGGATCAAATCGTTAGGAAAAGTTCCTAACATTTATGAGTCCCATGCATAGGGATGAAAAAAAAAAATAAGAAAAATACATCCATTCTGTTAGGTGCCATAAACATGGCACAAATGGACCCTAAGTCGAACTGCTGACCTCCTAGTGGTAGGGTCCGGGCAACTTTGAGGGAGCATTAACCCTCAAAGGCTAACAGCAGTCGCACAAAAACAATAAAGATTAATCATTATTAGTCATTTACAATAATCATAGACGATGGTTATAGCCTCGCTTATCTATCATCTCATTCGCTGTGAACGAAATCAGGATCGACTCTGATTGCACCTACATCTATCAGTTTTCCTATTTATTCAACCATCTATCTATCTGTCTATCGTCCTTGTTTGAAGATTTTCTGTATCATGTAAATCTCAGGCATTGAAATGTCCTGAGATTAATGTCGAAGTGAATGAATGAATTCCAGTTTGGACTGAAATACTTAGCCCCGTTTTTGCACTTTCCTTCACCATTTGTCCAACATTCATTCCCCTTAAGAATCTACGAACTAACTTCAGAGTTGCATTACAAACATATGAAACATGTCACCAACTCACTGTTTTGTTCACATTTGTAATTATATTACATCTGTCAGTTTCTAACTGCGATCATCGGATGATTATCTTTATATATTTGCTGCTGTTCAAGTTCCTTCACGAGAATAATAAACCAGACCTTGTTTTCATCATGTAACATGCAGTTCAAGAAGAAAGTCTATAGATGAGAAAAATCCAATGGCATAAATTCAATTAATTAGATTACACGCAGAATATTCGCCCTTCTTGCCCAACACCATTTCAGAAGTAATGGTTGCTCCAACATCGGCAGTTGAGACAAAGAAAGAAAAACAAAAATATGTTCAGTAAAACTATATTAGTACAAAGACAATGTATCGTATGTACCGATATGAAAGATGATATATAGTCTTTTTTTTTTTTTCCAAAAGAAGGAACAGAGAAGGGGGCCAGGTGAGGGTATTCCCTCAAAGGCCCAGTCCTCTGTTCTTAACGCTACCTCGCTATCGCGGGAAATGGCGAATAGTATGAAAAAAAAAAAAAATATATATATATATATATATATATATATATATATATATATATATATATATATATATATATATATATATATATATATATATATATATATATATATTATATATATATATATATATATATATATATATATATATATATATATATATATATATATATATATATATATATAGCTCAGATTGGGGTATATAAATGTGTGTTGATGTAACCAGGGTGAAAAAAAAGGAGAGATAGGTAGTATGTTTGAGGAAAGGAACCGGTTTATGTAAATCCATTCCGCTTTAGGGAAAAGAAGTTTAAGAGATCCTATACAGGTATATAAAGTTATTGTATTGGCATCCCTTTAAGCTTGATATTTTTACTTCCTGTAACTAGTTCCAACAATTAAAATAATATTCAGCATTGTGATTTAAGTGACTGAATTTAGGATGCATTTGGATCTGTCAAAAATTGTATTTAGCAAATACTTCATATTTCAATTGACCCGTTCTGTATCTTTATTCATTTCATCTGAGTTTTATCACCTTTCTATTACTGTTTAATATCAACAGTAGCCCGTCTACGTAGTTGGGGCTCTGAAGCAAAGGAAACTTTTTCTAGCCTAGGTTAGGTTAGCATCTAAACCAAACCTAAATGACCTTACCTTAGAAATATGTTCAGACAGTACCTTCTGAAAATATTTCTTAAGGTAAGGTCGTGGGGATTAGTTTAGGTGCTAACTAAACCTTGGCTAGAAAAAGTTTGCTTTAAAGCCACAACTAGTTGAAAGGCCTACTTTAAGTGGTGATATTGAAATCGATTTGCTCCAGTGTGCCCCTCCGTCCGTTTGTTTTATGTCCATCTAAAGATACATACATTCAATTTTTGATGTAGATTGATTTCCTATCATAGTTTCATCTACGGAATTCTACTTCTTCGGTTCAGCACACCATTGTGGTAATGACGGGAAAGTCACCACATTTACAAGCCGAGTCGACGTAGCTTATCCCACCTCGTTAGAGAGAAAACTTACCTGTATTTGAATTAATGAGCGGGAACAGAGAAGACAAAATTTTGATAGTTTATTATACAACTATATGATTTATATTATATACATTACCACATTTTCTGCACTTTCCATCACAAATTTGCTGAGGTCATAACCTTGTAGTTACCATTACCTTACAACCTTAAGGATGGTTGTCTACAACACCTCTAGATTGATGGAGAAAACGAAAAGTTTCGTTTTACTATTAAGACCACAGAAATACGGTAATTCCACTTCACTACCACTAACTACTAGTTATTTTACTTGTTGATTTTCACGGCTAAGATTTTCATCCTCTGAGCGAAGCCATACAATAATCGTCCTTATCTACTCTGAGCATTGGATAGCCTCCTGATGATCAAGATTGCTGTTTTGGTTGTCCGTTTCCCTTGTTACTGCTGCGCCTCACTGCACACCTTACATGAGTGCCTTCCACAGTATTAGGGACAGCTGCTGGGCCTCACTGTAGCTACTTCTGGGACGGTTGCCAATCTTCCTCGTATTCCCTCATGACCACAGCGCCAAACCGACTCCCGCCATCAGGCCGAAACGCACAAACATTTCTGACAAAATTGAGACAACCGCTTTCGCGTCAGTTTTGACACCAAGTGAATTTATACGACAATTACGCTCAAGATGCTTGGTTTTTCGTTCATGGATTGAACAGAAGCAACCAACGATGGTTGCTACTGCCCAATCCATGAAGTCCCCCCCACCACGGAAAGGTAACCAAGCTTCGGGGGGGATGGGTGTTTACCCTGACGCCAACGGAGAAACTCAATACAATATTTTTATTATAACTTTCCTTAATCTTGAAAAATGAATCAATCAGAGGGAAGAATAGCCCCAGTCATATGAAGATTGGCTAACCGACTCCTTGCGCAAAGTGATTTCTTTGAGGGTTGCTTTATGGAAGGCACGGTAGCGTCGGAAGAGTTTCATTTTTTCTTTGAAGACGAAGGAAATTATCTCCGTGAACTTATGTATTTTTTTTTTGGGGGGGGGGCGGGATAATGTTCCCATATTTTTTCTTTGTTTTTCAACGTCCCTACGTAGTTACTATGTGTCATCCACTACTGGGAGAAAGCCAGACTTCCGCCAGATTAACGTTATCCTTGGCGAGGCGAAACTAAAGTTGTCTTGGTGTTGGTTCCTCAGTGATAACCCAAACACAAACACAAACACACCTCCAGTGTCCACTCTAGGGCCGTGTTCTCCTGCAGCACCAGCAGGAAGAAAGAACTCAGGTTCCTCACCAACTGAATCTTTTGGCACGGGGAGCGTGTGTCATCTCGACACGCCTTTTAACGCCCGTACGTGGTGCGGAGTGCAGTCGGTCTGTAACGTAGGACATGTCATGTGTTATTGGTCCCAGTCGGTCTAGAACGCTGGGCCTGACATGTGTTGGGGGACCAAGTCGGTCTTGAATGGTGGGCCTGACGTGTGTTGGGGGACCAAGTCGGTCTTGAATGGTGGGCCTGACAGGTCTTGAGACCTGCCATGTCTCCCTGAAGGTGGGCCTGACAAGTGGGGTGGGCTGCATTTCCTCATGGATGGTGGGTCTGGTAGGGAGTGTGGGCTGCAGTGCCACTTGAGTGGGTGAGGTCACTTGGTCAGCATCAGTGGGACGGTGAGGTTTCACTTTTGCACAGCGACCGTTGACGGAGAGTGGTGTCACGTCGGCAAGAAGTGCCTTCTTGTAGGAGGCATAGCAGGAGTACTGGATGACGGCAATCCCGCGGTGGTTCTCGTAGGTCGTGTAGGACTGCATGTCGAAGCGAACGATGTCGCCGAACTGCTTGAAGAATTCCCAGACGTTCGACCTTGAGATTTTGTATGGAACGTTGACGACCCTGATGGTATACCGCTGCAGGACGGTTTGGAGAACCCCTTGCAACTGCTCGTTGGTGGGCACGATGACATGTATGTCGTCATCATCGCAGCCCAACTCATCATCTATATGTGGGAGTCGGGTCTCGTGTGGTGGACGGTCCAGCAAAGTCCTCCTCATCGTGGAAAGGCAGGTAGGCCTGGTCAAGGAGGGCGACCCAGAGCACCTGCTGCTGCTCGACCACCTCCACAACTGAGCTTTTTGCAAAAACTTCCATGTTGAAGATACTATGATTACGTTGTGCACTTTACGAAGTAACCTCGGTTATCCTTGTACGTCCACAAATATAGTGAGTCTAATTGATATGGAAAAATATAGTAAGGTACCCCCATGCTCTAATATCCCACATAGAAATAAAAGCATAGTCGACTTCATACAAACAAAAGCATAGTCGACTTCGGCGATTTTCAATGTAGAGACCATCTAAAATATTGTAGGTGGGTTAATGGTTGTTACATTGTGACCAGGGGTACAGGTGGATGGGACAGACTGGATATAGTGAAGATCGATAGGTGGGACAGACAGGGTATGGTGAACATCCATAGATGGGACAGACTGGGTACAGTGAAGATTGATAGATGGGACAGACAGGGTATAGTGAATATCCATAGATGGGAGAGACAGGGTGTAATGAAGATGCATATATGGGACTGACAGGGTACAGTGAAGATTCGTAGATGGGACAGACAGGGTATAGTGAAGATCCATAGATGGGACAGACAGGGTATAGTGAAGATTGATAGATGGGACAGGCTGGGTATAGTGAAGATCCATAGATGGGACAGATGGTATAGTGAAGATGTGCAGATGGGACACACATTATAATGAATTGATTGATGGGACAGACAGGGTATAGTGAAGATCCATAGATGGGACAGGCTGGGTGCTGGGTACAGTGAAGATCCATAGATGGAACAGAGGTTATAGTGAAGATGTGTAGACGGGACACACATTATAATGAATTGATTGATGGGACAGACAGGGTATAGTGAAGATTGATAGATGGGACAGGCTGGGTATAGTGAAGATCCATAGATGGGACAGAGGGCATAGTGAAGATGTGTAGATGGGACACACATTATAATGAATTGAGTGATGGACAGACAGGGTATAGTGAAGATCGATAGACGGGACAGACAGGGTATAGAGAAGATCCATAGATGGGACAGGCTGGGTATAGTGAAGATCGATAGATAGGATAGACAAGGTATCGTGAAGATCGATAGATGGGACAGGCTGGGTATAGTGAAGATCGATAGATGGGGACACACAGTGTATAATGAAAATAAATAGATGGGACAGATTGGTTATAGTGATCGATAGATGGGACAGACTGGGTATATTGGTGATCGATAGATGGAAATGTTGGCACAAACAAACAATGGCCAGGTGGTCCTGAGTAGTAGTTCTCTGTTACTTGTAGGCCAGAACTTAATGATGGTGAGAGATAATGGTGTCTCTCTCTGTAGTGAACATGACGGTGAGAGATAATGGTGTCTCCCTCTGTAGTGAACATGACGGTGAGAGATAATGGTGTCTCTCTCTGCAGTGAACATGATGGTGAGAGATAATGGTGTCTTCCTCTGTAGTGAACATGATGGTGAGAGATAATGGTGTCTCTCTCTGTAGTGAACATGATGGTGAGAGATAATGGTGTCTCTCTCTGTAGTGAACATGATGGTGAGAGATAATGGTGTCTCTCTCTGCAGCATGACGGTGAGAGATAATGGTGTCTCTCTCTGCAGTGAACATGACGGTAAGAGATAATGATGTCTGTGATTCGGTACTTAGAACTCACATGAGATTAATCAGATATATGATTATGAGCAGAAAAAGATGTTATCTATGTGTGATATGCAAGAGGAGGAAAACTACTCCCACACATCACATTTTACACACATTTCCACAGGACAAAGAAAGGTAAGGGGTATTGCTGTGATGGAATAGGTAAGACATTAATAAATATAAACGTAGGATGGGATAAATCTAAGACAAGTAGATAACAAACAACCACATTTTTCTACAAACTCAACAAAGACAAAGGCGAATTTTTTAGATATCAAGAAGTACATACCATATTTCCCCAATACCTACAGTTTTGTAAAGACAAAAATATTCTTGAGCTTACTTATTGACGAGTCACTTATGCTAGTTAACTTTGTTTTCAAGCTCATTATTGTTAGAGTATTTCCCATCATCTCTTATCTGCATAATCACTTCATCAGGATCATCAGGCTTACGTGGACCAATTACAGGATATGTATGTAAATATGTTGCTTTAATGTTAAAGAATGAAATATGTCCTGGTTGATATGGCATGATTGTTGATGAAATCGTCCAGTTGATTTGGTCCCTAACATTGTGTTTAATGTTACCTATATATGTTATTGCTCATAGTTGTCTCAAGTCGTCTGTACAATAATTCATCCTTGGGAAAAACATAAAAACAACAAGTTTTAGATTATTTTCTTTTTTTAAACTGAAAACTCACTGTAAAGTTTTCGTCAACAAACAGACAGCCAGACAGCACAAGGGTAATTAGTACCACCAGCTGTTGACAACGTGCACAATTAAAGCAGCCATTGCTCACGCGAGATTACTCCTGCTTTCCTGTTTTTCTTATATAGTCTTTGTATCACTACGTAAACACACACACACACACACACACACACACACACACACACACACCATTATATTTCCACTACAAGCTACATTACACTCTCCACTAGAGGCAATTCTGCCTAGTGTACACCCTCTACCGTAACCTGCCATCTTCACTATATTGATGTTTCATCTTCATTACACTAGTTCTTCAACTTCACTATGTTAATGTATCATCTAGGATATCAAATCAATGAGGAAACGAGAGTCGACTATATTTTTGTGTGGTTTCACTATATTGTTGCAAGTGCTGGTCTATGAAAGTTTACTTCGTCAAGTAAATCACTCATCTCACCAGATCGCAGAAATGACTCACGTCCGCGCTGCCCATCGGTACCCTGGCAAGGAATCCTTCCTTGAATTTTTCGAGGCTCACATCCAGCAAACCGGGGCTGTTAAAGATTGTATAAGCCGAACTGAGCTATATTTGCGATACTGTGAATTCTGCGAAGGGTTCGGGTACGAGAAAGCTGCCGTCCTGAACGTCGGGAGAACACTGGGACGGTGGGGCATCAAGGCAGATCGCAGACTTGGAGGACGCAACGGCCGCCACCAGGAGTACGCCTACACCAGAATTGCCTGGTTGTCCAGCAGTGAGGGGCTGGCCCAGGGAGGAAAGCGGTGCCTTCCAGAATGCCAAAGGCCTTCCAGGAAGAGATCACGTCTGGATATCGAACCCGTGCACGAGAGAGTAGTGGTGAAGATCCAGACTCGGCATCAAGATGATGATGACCTGTGCGAAGGCGGACCCAGCGAAGGAAACTGGTGTAGTTGACACAGGAGCAGCCGCCATCCCCATCAATGTTTCTTTGGCTCCCACCAAACAACGGGGCAAAGTGATGCCTACCACTGAATTGGTGACCTTGATCCCCTACTTCTATGGGGATGAATCAGGCTTGGTGGATCCCGACGTACTCGTACTGGTCGTCGATGAAGACCCTGATGTGTCCGTCGCTGCGACTGGAGGATCAGCAGCACCTGCAGCAGCAGCCGACCCTAAAGCTGAAGCGGCCGTGTTGAAGATTAAAGTCCACACCACCAACATTCATCCCTGAAATTCCTTGAACCTTAAGTTCCCGTCGCTGAGGTTGGAGAAGCTGCTCCTCCTCCAGCAGTCGACCCTGTTATACCCGGTCCTCAGAAGACACTTCCTATGGCAAAAGTTCTCATTCAGTTGCAAATTATTGACAAACTATTGTACGAATGAAGCGGTTATCATAAAGGATCAAATCGTTAGGAAAAGTTCCTAACATTTATGAGTCCCATGCATAGGGATGAAAAAAAAAAATAAGAAAAATACATCCATTCTGTTAGGTGCCATAAACATGGCACAAATGGACCCTAAGTCGAACTGCTGACCTCTTAGTGGTAGGGTCCGGGCAACTTTGAGGGAGCATTAACCCTCAAAGGCTAACAGCAGTCGCACAAAAACAATAAAGATTAATCATTATTAGTCATTTACAATAATCATAGACGATGGTTATAGCCTCGCTTATCTATCATCTCATTCGCTGTGAACGAAATCAGGATCGACTCTGATTGCACCTACATCTATCAGTTTTCCTATTTATTCAACCATCTATCTATCTGTCTATCGTCCTTGTTTGAAGATTTTCTGTATCATGTAAATCTCAGGCATTGAAATGTCCTGAGATTAATGTCGAAGTGAATGAATGAATTCCAGTTTGGACTGAAATACTTAGCCCCGTTTTTGCACTTTCCTTCACCATTTGTCCAAAATTCATTCCCCTTAAGAATCTACGAACTAACTTCAGAGTTGCATTACAAACATATGAAACATGTCACCAACTCACTGTTTTGTTCACATTTCTAATTATATTACATCTGTCAGTTTCTAACTGCGATCATCGGATGATTATCTTTATATATTTGCTGCTGTTCAAGTTCCTTCACGAGAATAATAAACCAGACCTTGTTTTCATCATGTAACATGCAGTTCAAGAAGAAAGTCTATAGATGAGAAAAATCCAATGGCATAAATTCAATTAATTAGATTACACGCAGAATATTCGCCCTTCTTGCCCAACACCATTTCAGAAGTAATGGTTGCTCCAACATCGGCAGTTGAGACAAAGAAAGAAAAACAAAAATATGTTCAGTAAAACTATATTAGTACAAAGACAATGTATCGTATGTACCGATATGAAAGATGATATATAGTCTTTTTTTTTTTTTCCAAAAGAAGGAACAGAGAAGGGGGCCAGGTGAGGGTATTCCCTCAAAGGCCCAGTCCTCTGTTCTTAACGCTACCTCGCTATCGCGGGAAATGGCGAATAGTATGAAAAAAAAAAAAAAAAAAAAAATATATATATATATATATATATATATATATATATATATATATATATATATATATATATATATATATATATATATATATATATATATTATATATATATATATATATATATATATATATATATATATATATATATATATATATATATATATATATATATATAGCTCAGATTGGGGTATATAAATGTGTGTTGATGTAACCAGGGTGAAAAAAAAGGAGAGATAGGTAGTATGTTTGAGGAAAGGAACCGGTTTATGTAAATCCATTCCGCTTTAGGGAAAAGAAGTTTAAGAGATCCTATACAGGTATATAAAGTTATTGTATTGGCATCCCTTTAAGCTTGATATTTTTACTTCCTGTAACTAGTTCCAACAATTAAAATAATATTCAGCATTGTGATTTAAGTGACTGAATTTAGGATGCATTTGGATCTGTCAAAAATTGTATTTAGCAAATACTTCATATTTCAATTGACCCGTTCTGTATCTTTATTCATTTCATCTGAGTTTTATCACCTTTCTATTACTGTTTAATATCAACAGTAGCCCGTCTACGTAGTTGGGGCTCTGAAGCAAAGGAAACTTTTTCTAGCCTAGGTTAGGTTAGCATCTAAACCAAACCTAAATGACCTTACCTTAGAAATATGTTCAGACAGTACCTTCTGAAAATATTTCTTAAGGTAAGGTCGTGGGGATTAGTTTAGGTGCTAACTAAACCTTGGCTAGAAAAAGTTTGCTTTAAAGCCACAACTAGTTGAAAGGCCTACTTTAAGTGGTGATATTGAAATCGATTTGCTCCAGTGTGCCCCTCCGTCCGTTTGTTTTATGTCCATCTAAAGATACATACATTCAATTTTTGATGTAGATTGATTTCCTATCATAGTTTCATCTACGGAATTCTACTTCCTCGGTTCAGCACACCATTGTGGTAATGACGGGAAAGTCACCACATTTACAAGCCGAGTCGACGTAGCTTATCCCACCTCGTTAGAGAGAAAACTTACCTGTATTTGAATTAATGAACGGGAACAGAGAAGACAAAATTTTGATAGTTTATTATACAACTATATGATTTATATTATATACATTAATACATTTCCTGCACTTTCCATCACAAATTTGCTGAGGTCACAACCTTGAAGTTACCATTACCTTACAACCTTAAGGATGGTGGTCTACAACACCTCTAGATTGATGGAGAAAACGAAAAGTTTCGTTTTACTATTAAGACCACAGAAATGTGGTAATTCCACTTCACTACCACTAACTACTAGTTATTTGACGTTGATTTTCACGGCTAAGATTTTCATCCTCTGAGCGAAGCCATACAATAATCGTTCTTATCTACTCTGAGCATTGGATAGCCTCCTGATGATCAAGGTTGCTGTTTTGGTTGTCCGTTTCCTTGTTATTGCTACGCCTTACTGCACACCTTACATGAGTGCCTTCCACAGTAATAGGGACAGCTGCTGGGCCTCACTGTAGCTACTTCTGGGACGGTTGCCAATCTTCCTCGTATTCCCTCATGACCACAGCGCCAAACCGACTCCCGCCATCAGGCCGAAACGTACAAACATTTCTGACAAAATTGAGACAACCGCTTTCGCGTCAGTTTTGACACCAAGTGAATTTATACGACAATTACGTTCAATATGCTTGGTTTTTCGTTCATGGATTGAACAGAAGCAACCAACGATGGTTGCTACTGCCCAATCCATGAAGTCCCCCCCACCACGGAAAGGTAACCAAGCTTCGGGGGGGATGGGTGTTTACCCTGACGCCAACGGAGAAACTCAATACAATATTTTTATTATAACTTTCCTTAATCTTGAAAAATGAATCAATCAGAGGGAAGAATAACCCCAGTCATATGAAGATTGGCTAACCGAGTCCTTGCGCAAAGTGATTTCTTTGACGGTTGCTTTATGGAAGGCACGGTAGCGTCGGAAGAGTTTCATTTTTTCTTTGAAGACGAAGGAAATTATCCCCGTGAATTTATGTATTCTTTTTTTTTGGGGGGGGATAATGTTCCCATATCTTTTTCTTTGTTTTTCAACGTCCCTACGTAGATATTATGTGTCATCCACTACTGGGAGAAAGCCAGACTTCCGCGAGATTAACGTTATCCTTGGCGAGGCGAAACTAAAGTTGTCTTGGTGTTGGTTCCTCAGTGATAACCCAAACACAAACACAAACACACCTCCAGTGTCCACTCTAGGGCCGTGTTCTCCTGCAGCACCAGCAGGAAGAAAGAACTCAGGTTCCTCACCAACTGAATCTTTTGGCACGGGGAGCGTGTGTCATCTCGACACGCCTTTTAACGCCCGTACGTGGTGCGGAGTGCAGTCGGTCTGTAACGTAGGACATGTCATGTGTTATTGGTCCCAGTCGGTCTAGAACGCTCGGCCTGACATGTGTTGGGGGACCAAGTCGGTCTTGAATGGTGGGCCTGACGTGTGTTGGGGGACCAAGTCGGTCTTGAATGGTGGGCCTGACAGGTCTTGAGACCTGCCATGTCTCCCTGAAGGTGGGCCTGACAAGTGGGGTGGGCTGCATTTCCTCATGGATGGTGGGTCTGGTAGGGAGTGTGGGCTGCAGTGCCACTTGAGTGGGTGAGGTCACTTGGTCAGCATCAGTGGGACGGTGAGGTTTCACTTTTGCACAGCGACCGTTGACGGAAAGTGGTGTCACGTCGGCAAGAAGTGCCTTCTTGTAGGAGGCATAGCAGGAGTACTGGATGACGGCAATCCCGCGGTGGTTCTCGTAGGTCGTGTAGGACTGCATGTCGAAGCGAACGATGTCGCCGAACTGCTTGAAGAATTCCCAGACGTTCGACCTTGAGATTTTGTATGGAACGTTGACGACCCTGATGGTATACCTCTGCAGGACGGTTTGGAGAACCCCTTGCAACTGCTCGTTGGTGGGCACGATGACATGTATGTCGTCATCATCGCAGCCCAACTCATCATCTATATGTGGGAGTCGGGTCTCGTGTGGTGGACGGTCCAGCAAATCCTCCTCATCGTGGAAAGGCAGGTAGGCCTGGTCAAGGAGGGCGACCCAGAGCACCTGCTGCTGCTCGACCACCTCCACAACTGAGCTTTTTGCAAAAACTTCCATGTTGAAGATACTATGATTACGTTGTGCACTTTACGAAGTAACCTCGGTTATCCTTGTACGTCCACAAATATAGTGAGTCATTGATATGGAAAAATATAGTAAGGTACCCCCATGCTCTAATATCCCACATAGAAATAAAAGCATAGTCGACTTCATACAAACAAAAGCATGTCGACTTCGGCGATTTTCAATGCAGAGACCATCTAAAATATTGTAGGTGGGTTAATGGTTGTTACATGGTGACCAGTGGTACAGGTGGATGGGACATACTGGATATAGTGAAGATCGATAGGTGGGACAGACAGGGTATAGTGAACATCCATAGATGGGACAGACTGGGTACAGTGAAGATTGATAGATGGGACAGACAGGGTATAGTGAATATCCATAGATGGGACAGACAGGGTGTAGTGAAGATGCATACATGGGACTGACAGGGTACAGTGAAGATTCGTAGATGGGACAGACAGGGTATAGTGAAGATCCATAGATGGGACAGACAGGGTATAGTGAAGATTGATAGATGGGACAGGCTGGGTATAGTGAAGATCCATAGATGGGACAGATGGTATAGTGAAGATGTGCAGATGGGACAAACATTATAATGAATTGATTGATGGGACAGACAGGGTATAGTGAAGATCCATAGATGGGACAGGCTGGGTGCTGGGTATAGTGAAGATCCATAGATGGGACAGAGGTTATAGTGAAGATGTGTAGACGGGACACACATTATAATGAATTGATTGATGGGACAGACAGGGTATAGTGAAGATTGATAGATGGGACAGGCTGGGTATAGTGAAGATCCATAGATGGGACAGAGGGCATAGTGAAGATGTGTAGATGGGACACACATTATAATGAATTGATTGATGGCACAGACAGGGTATAGTGAAGATCGATAGACGGGACAGACAGGGTATAGAGAAGATCCATAGATGGGACAGGCTGGGTATAGTGAAGATCGATAAATAGGATAGACAAGGTATCGTGAAGATCGATAGATGGGACAGACAGGGTATAGTGAAGATCGATAGATGGGGACAGACAAGGTATCGTGAAGATCGATAGATGGGGACAGACAGTGTATAATGAAAATAAATAGATGGGACAGATTGGTTATAGTGATGGATAGATGGGACATACTGGGTATATTGGCGATCGATAGATGGAAATGTTGGCACAGACAAACAATGGCCAGGTGGTCCTGAGTAGTAGTTCTCTGTTACTTGCAGGCCAGAACTTAATGATGGTGAGAGATAATGGTGTCTCTCTCTGTAGTGAACATGATGGTGAGAGATAATGGTGTCTCTCTCTGTAGTGAACATGACGGTGAGAGATAATGGTGTCTCCCTCTATAGTGAACATGACGGTGAGAGATAATGGTGTCTCTCTCTGCAGTGAACATGATGGTGAGAGATAATGGTGTCTCCCTCTGTAGTGAACATGACGGTGAGAGATAATGGTGTCTCTCTCTGCAGTGAACATGATGGTGAGAGATAATGGTGTCTCTCTCTGTAGTGAACATGACGGTGAGAGATAATGGTGTCTCTCTCTGCAGTGAACATGACGGTGAGAGATAATGGTGTCTCCCTCTATAGTGAACATGACGGTGAGAGATAATGGTGTCTCTCTCTGTAGTGAACATGATGGTGAGAGATAATGGTGTCTCCCTCTGTAGTGAACATGACGGTGAGAGATAATGGTGTCTCTCTCTGCAGTGAACATGATGGTGAGAGATAATGGTGTCTCCCTCTGTAGTGAACATGACGGTGAGAGATAATGGTGTCTCTCTCTGTAGTGAACATGACGGTGAGAGATAATGGTGTCTCCTTCTATAGTGAACATGACGGTGAGAGATAATGGTGTCTCTCTCTGCAGTGAACATGATGGTGAGAGATAATGGTGTCTCCCTCTGTAGTGAACATGACGGTGAGAGATAATGGTGTCTCTCTCTGCAGTGAACATGATGGTGAGAGATAATGGTGTCTCTCTCTGTAGTGAACATGACGGTGAGAGATAATGGTGTCTCCCTCTGTAGTAAACATGATGGTGAGATATAATGGTGTCTCCCTCTATAGTGAACATGACGGTGAGAGATAATGGTGTCTCTCTCTGCAGTGAACATGATGGTGAGAGATAATGGTGTCTCTCTCTGTAGTGAACATGACGGTGAGAGATAATGGTGTCTATGATTCGGTACGTAGAACTCACATGAGATTAATCAGATATATGATTATGAGCAGAAAAAGATGTTAGCTATGTGTGATATGCAAGAGGAGGAAAACTACTCCCACACATCACATTTTACACACATTTCCACAGGACAAAGAAAGGTAAGGGGTATTGTTGTGATGGAATTGGTAAGACATTCATAAATATAAACGTAGGATGGGATAAATCTAAGACAAGTAGATAACAAACAACCACATTTTTCTACAAACTCAACAAAGACAAAGGCGAATTTTTTAGATATCAAGAAGTACATACCATATTTCCCCAATACCTACAGTTTTGTAATTAAAGAAAAAAATATTCTTGAGCTTACTTATTGACGAGTCACTTATGCTAGTTAACTTTGTTTTCAAGCTCATTATTGTTAGAGTATTTCCCATCATCTCTTATCTGCATAATCACTTCATCAGGATCATTAGGCTTACGTGGACCAATTACAGGTTATGTATGTAAATATGTTGCTTTAATGTTAAAGAATGAAATATGTCCTGGTTGATATGGCATGATTGTTGATGAAACCGTCCAGTTGATTTGGTCCCTAACATTGTGTTTAATGTTACCTATATATGTTATTGCTCATAGTTGTCTCAAGTCGTCCGCACAATAATTCATCCTTGGGAAAAACATAAAAAAAAAACAAGTTTTAGATTATTTTCTTTTTTTAAACTGAAAACTCACTGTAAAGTTTTCGTCAACAAACAGACAGCCAGACAGCACAAGGGTAATTAGTACCACCAGCTGTTGACAACGTGCACAATTAAAGCAGTCATTGCTCACGCGAGATTACTCCTGCTTTCCTGTCTTTCTTATATAGTCTTTGTACAACTACACACACACACACACACACACACACACACACACACACACGCACACACACACACACAAACACACACCCACACACACACACACACACGCATACACACACACACACACACACACACACACACACACACACACACACACATATACACACACACCATCATTGATGTCATTATGTTTCCATTACAAGCTACATTACACTCTCCACAAGAGGTAATTCTGCCCAGTGTACACCCACTATCGTGTCCTGCTATCTTCACTATATTGAAGTTTCATCTTCACTACACTAGTGCTTCAACTTCACTCTGTTAATCTATCATCTAGGATATTAAATCAATGAGGAAACGCTAGTCTACTATATTTTTGTGTGGCTTCACTATATTTTTGCAAGTGCTGGTCTATGAAAGTTTACTTCGTCAAGTAAATCACTCATCTCACCAGATCGCAGAAATGACTCACGTCCGCGCTGCCCATCGGTACCCTGGCAAGGAATCCTTCCTTGAATTTTTCGAGGCTCACATCCAGCAAACCGGGGCTGTTAAAGATTGTATAAGCCGAACTGAGCTATATTTGCGATACTGTGAATTCTGCGAAGGGTTCGGGTACGAGAAAGCTGCCGTCCTGAACGTCGGGAGAACACTGGGACGGTGGGGCATCAAGGCAGATCGCAGACTTGGAGGACGCAACGGCCGCCACCAGGAGTACGCCTACACCAGAATTGCCTGGTTGTCCAGCAGTGAGGGCCTGGCCCAGGGAGGAAAGCGGTGCCTTCCAGAATGCCAAAGGCCTTCCAGGAAGAGATCACGTCTGGATATCGAACCCGTGCACGAGAGAGTAGTGGTGAAGATCCAGACTCGGCATCAAGATGATGATGACCTGTGCGAAGGCGGACCCAGCGAGGAAACTGGTGTAGTTGACACAGGAGCAGCCGCCATCCCCATCAATGTTTCTTTGGCTCCCACCAAACAACGGGGCAAAGTGATGCCTACCACTGAATTGGTGACCTTGATCCCCTACTTCTATGGGGATGAATCAGGCTTGGTGGATCCCGACGTACTCGTACTGGTCGTCGATGAAGACCCTGATGTGTCCGTCGCTGCGACTGGAGGATCAGCAGCACCTGCAGCAGCAGCCGACCCTAAAGCTGAAGCGGCCGTGTTGAAGATTAAAGTCCACACCACCAACATTCATCCCTGAAATTCCTTGAACCTTAAGTTCCCGTCGCTGAGACTGGAGAAGCTGCTCCTTCTCCAGCAGTCGACCCTGTTATACCCGGTCCTCAGAAGACACTTCCTATGGCAAAAATTCTCATTCAGTTGCAATTTATTGACAAACTATTGTGCGAATGAAGCGGTTATCATAAAGGATCAAATCGTTAGGAAAAGTTCCTTACATTTATGAGTCCCATCCATAGGGATGAAAAAAAGATAAGAAAAATACATCCATTCTGTTGGGTGCCATAAACATGGCACAAATGGACCCTAAGTCGAACTGCTGACCTCCTAGTGGTAGGGTCCGGGCAACTTTGAGGGAACATTAACCTTCAAAGGCTAACAGCAGTCGCACAAAAACAATAAAGATTAATCATTACCAGTCATTTACAATAATCACAGACGATGGTTATAGCCTCGTCTATCTATCATCTCATTCGCTGTGAACGAAATCATAAGCGACTCTGATTGCACCTACATCTATCAGTTTTCCTATTTATTGAACCATCTATCTATCTGTCTATCGTCCTTGTTTGAAGATTTTCTGTATCATGTAAATCTCAGCCATTGAAATGTCCTGAGATCAATGTCGTAGTGAACAAATGAATTCTAGTTTGGACTGAAATAGCCCCGTTTTTTCACCTTCCTTCACCATTTGTCCACCATTTATTCCCCGTAAGGATTTACGAACTAACTTCAGAGTCGTATTACAAACATATGAAACGTCACCAACTCACTGTTTTGTTCATATTTTTTGCTACATTACATCTGTCAGTTTCTAACTGCAATCATCGGAAGAATATCTTTATATATTTTGCTGCTGTTTCAGTTCCTTCATGACAATAATAAACCAGACCTTGTTTTCATCATGTAACATGCAGTTCAAGAAGAAAGTCTATAGATGAGAAAAATCTAGTTGCATAAATTCAATTAATTAGATTACACGCAGAACATTAGCTCTTCTTGACCAACACCATTTCAGACGTATTGGTTGCTCGAACATCGGCCGTTGAGATAAAGAAAGAAAAACAGAAAAATGTTTAGTAGAACTACATCAGTACAAATCCAATGTATCGTATGTACTGATATGAAAGATAATATATAGTCTGTATTGATATCAAAGACCATATAGGCAGCAAGTATGAATTTTTCCTTTATAAATGGAAGATCATGATTGCCACTGCCATCTCGACCTGCCGTTTTCTTAATGAAATACACGTCTCCTGAGAACGAGGCGAGGCGACCGACGCTCACATCTGGCTCGACCCAGTTTGAGAAAATATATATATATATATATATATATATATATATATATATATATATATATATATATATATATATATATATATATATATATATATATATATATATATATATATATATATATATATATATATATATATATATATGTACATATGTTTTGGTTTGGATGTTTTGGCTCTAAGTGAAATGAAGCTCAAGGGTAAAGGGGAAGAGTGGTTTGGGAATGTCTTGGGAATAAAGTCAGGGGGTAGTAAGAGGACAAGAGAAAGGGAAGGAGTAGCACTACTCCTGAAACAGGAGTGGTGGGAGTATGTGATAGAGTGCAAGAAAGTAAACTCTAGATTGATATGGGTAAAACTGAAAGTGGATGGAGAGATATGGGTGATTATTGGTGCATATGCACCTGGGCAACACCACCACCACAACCACCAACACCACCACCATCACCAACACCACCACCACAACCACCACCACCACCACCACCATCACCAACACCACCACCATCACCACCACCGCCACCATCACCACCACAACCACCAACACCACCACCATCACCATCACCACCACCACCACCATCACCACCACCACCACCATCACCAACACCACCACCATCACCACCACCGCCACCATCACCAACACCACCACCACCACCATCACCAACACCACCACCATCACCACTACCACCACCACCACCACCACCATCACCACCACCATCACCAACACCATCACCACCACCACCACAACCACCAT
The DNA here is from genome assembly GCF_036320965.1 of Panulirus ornatus. Lineage (NCBI taxonomy): Eukaryota > Metazoa > Arthropoda > Malacostraca > Decapoda > Palinuridae > Panulirus > Panulirus ornatus. The sequence continues at coordinate 34,020,693 of NC_092281.1, forward strand.
CACCACCACCATCACCAACACCATCACCACCACCACCTACACCCTCAACCACCACCACCACCATCACCACCTACACCCCCAACCACCACCACAAAAAAAAGTCAAAACATTTGTGAACTTCGCAACCAGGTGCGTGCAGAAGTCTTTTTAACTGGCTCTTCCCTTTCTTCAAGAACCTCATTAGTTCCTTGTTACTTATGTAAACATTCTGTTTAACATTATATCATAAGAAAACAGAAAGTAGAACCAAGAAAGGTATGCTAAATATATCTTTCTCTTACGCCTCCGAGACTATTTTCATCGTATTATCAAATCTCTTGCAGATATGATGTCCACAGTGCTTAGTATAACAATAACAACAGATATTAATGGCAGAACATGATGGTAAAAGACAAGTGAAAATGATCATAAATGTGAGAGATTCGCTTGGTGCGGGGAACGTAGTGACCCCGTCCAATATATGGTGGTAATGGTCACGCCCGTTCATGCTTCAGATCAAAGACATTGGTCACCTTAAGTGTGGGAGCCAACCTGACTACACGGCTCCCTTTTCTAATGCCCGCAGGAGCAGACCTATGGGGAAAATAAGCATTGTATCGAGAGTGAATGAGAAGACAAGAACTACTTCTCACAACTGACGACCTATGAATTTATGGACATTTTGTTGTTATTGTGGGTTGCTGGCGAAGTACACAAACTTTTCTTGTGTTTAAAGTGGGTTTGAGAGCCTCTAGTGATACACACATTCTATTGTACTACTGAAGTATGGATGGGTACGTCTGTAGTCTTCCTGCTTATCAAATTTAGGTAAATATCTCCTTTTGTCACGTAAAACTGCAGGCTCCCAAACCCCAACACTTTCCATGTTAGTGAAACGTACACTGGAAAGCCCACAGACATTTGTATTACCGCGAAAGGCAGGCAGGCAACTTAAAAAGCTGGCAGACAAGTGACACAGCAGGCAAGCAGGCAAGCAGGCAAAAAGGAAGGTAGACAAAAGGGCAGGCAGGCAGGCACGCAGAAAAAAGGCAGGAAGGCAAGCAATCAGGTAGGCAAACGCAGGCAAGCAGTCAATGAAAAAACAGGGAGGCAGGCAATCAAGCAAAAAGGCAGGTAAACATGAAAAAAATTGACAAAAACGCAGGCAAGCAAACAGGCAAGGAAATAAAAAACAAGCAAGCAGACAATGGCGTCTTAGCAACATCTCTTTTTTGTATATCACTTGACTGTTCTGCGTCATCTATCTCGTTCTTGTATCTCCCCTGGCGACGTGATCATTGCACGAAAATGCACTGGGAATTTCTAATTATATATGTATATTCGAAAGGATCACAATTTTGCGCATGATCAAGTAGGTTCCTAAGAATTCGCGGAAAAATGGACTCCTAGGAATTATATATGTATACATATATATATACATTGGAAAGGATCACAATTTTGCACGTGATCAAGTATATTATTAAGAGTCCACGGGAATAATGAAACACGATAAGTTCCCGAGTGCACTTTCGTGTAATAATCACATAATCATGAGAGACACTAGAAAGAAATATAGCAGTCATTTGATATACAATGAAGAGACATAGCTAAGACGCCATTTGGTAAACATGCGATCGCCCTAGACAAACTTATCGTGTTTCATATATATATATATATATATATATATATATATATATATATATATATATATATATATATATATATATATATATATATATATATATATATGATACTATATAATATAATCAAATTTAATGGGACCCAAACTGCAAAAACTCTAATTATATCTATAACAAAACAATGCAATGTATCACGAATAATTCAATTAAATCTTAAGTAATTACATGTTACTAAATCAAAATGACGACAGTTTATGGCAGTATTGGGTAATCTTAGTTTACGCCATACAAAAGTTAAGAAATTTACTGGCAGCCGATACATCTAATATCAGAGGCACTCTGGTATATAAGAATTAGCTCCTAAATGAATATTCTTAGAGATTTGAATTACAAATATATTTCATAACTTCTTTGGGATGTAAAGTGTAAGATTATCATGATTATAAGTGAACATATACGTACTTAAGTATTTTTGCCAGTATTTCACACACAAAATACCACCCCACAGTTCACTTCACATAGGAACACCAACTTGGTCACAAAGGACCATGGGAAACACATGCAAACCCACATTATCATATATCTATCACTTAGGTAATATTACTGTGACCGACGACGCTTCCTGCTAACTGACCATATTGAAGCCAGGATGACCAGGCCTGAGCCTGAGGCCAGCTGAACCCCCACACTAACCCTCCATCACACATTGCCATAATAGATCACCAAGTCTTGGTTTACTAACCCTCCATCACACATTGCCATAATAGATCACCATGTCTTGGTTTACTAACCCTCCATCACACATTGCCATAATAGACCACCAAGTCTTGGTTTACTAACCCTCCATCACACATTGCCATAATAGATCACCAAGTCTTGGTTTACTAACCCTCCATCACACATTGCCATAATAGATCACCAAGTCTTGGTTTACTAACCCTCCATCACACATTGCCATAATAGATCACCAAGTCTTGGTTTATGTAGTTTTAATCTAATATGAATATCATTGCCTTACACTTTTAATAGAATAATGAATATAAACTCAGACATAAAGTGTTTTCTTATATTTTTTTAAATTGTTTACCTTTAAATAATATCAATTTTCTATAAAGAATAATTCATGACACGGTTGACGGCACCGCTAGTTGGAGACACGGGATTATTTTCCAGAACGGATCTACTTACTCGTTATCGAACATTATAATTATCTAAAGGCAAAACACGAAGGCAGTTATATTCATATTTGGTGAAAACTATATTAACAAAGAATTAGATGATTTATTATGGTAATATGTGTCGGGTTGAGGCAGGTCTGGCGTCGTCTGGCAACTTGTGATGATGATAATAAATTCCACTAAATATTTTCTCTACGTAATATTTTCTTTAATGTGTAAAACTTCGATGAAAAGTCTGCAAGATTCGATGCCAGAATGTTTATATTGTTGAAGATATTACTGATTTCTACATGTAAAATATTTATGTTATCTGCAAAATAGAAATCTTTATGTTAGATATGTTAGTACTATCGGTTTCACTTTAGATACATTTCTGTATCCTGTGTTCCAGAAAAGTTATGGAACTTTTTCATTATCGTATGAAATGATTAACATAGATACGATATCCCTTGTATTTCAATAGAAATCTACTAAATAAATACACTTTTGCCATGTGTATTCTGCGGTAATCACAGTCCGTACTGTTGAATGTGCCCAGAGAGCTTGTGCAGAAGTTGGATCCCTTCATTCACGTTATCAAGAACGTAGCACAACAGGGACTTCTTTACCATATCAACCGTGTTATTCTCTAAGGAATCTTTTACCTGTTTCACAGTGGCTGCCTTCCCTGTATATTGAGGTCCTACACCCACTCCAGGATCTCATAGTCACTCAGGATCTTGCCAGGCTGGTGGGACTCTCCAGCTCCCTCGTCAGGAGTTGAGGCCTGGTTGGGCACCTACCTCTTGAGGCAGAGGAGGCCCTGCCACCAGAGGTAGCCACCTGCTGCAGTTGGCGCTGTATAGCTGTGACGGTAGCTATGATGCTGACCATCTGGCGCTTCCACATCTTAATCTGTCTACCAAGGCAGTCAATACGACGTGTGAACCCACCCATCCCTGCCAGACTCCACTCTGCTGTGCCTTTGGAAGTGGGTGCTGGGTCAGGGTCCTCTTCTTCCTTGTGAAGAGGTGTCAGGAGGGAGGGCCACAGGTCTGGTATGATCATCAGAGCGCCACACGTGCCAGCCAGCCAGCCAACACTCCTGCCATCTCTGCCCTGCTGACACATTATCTTGCCTCATGTGGCCTCTCATGTGTGTGTATGTGACTGTATACACAACTTCTCTCCCTCTCTTACCTGGATTTATCACATTGCATGAATATCCCACTGAATTCCACCTTATCTTTATGTTTCCTGGCTTACCTGTGTGTGTGTGTGTGTGTGTGTGTGTGTGTGTGTGTGTGTGTGCATACATTTCAAGAGTGAGAGAGGTCCTTCACTTCCTCCAAAATACGTAAATACTTTCCCTTCTCTTTTATTTTTCCCTTTCATTATTCTCTATGTATTTCAACTAAGGCCCGGCCTTGATGTGGGCTTTGTGTCCGTGACCGGAACCTTCCACATGAAAACAAGAACATTCAAAAGGTTAAGAAATGAGGCAACACCAGAACTCTCTTCTCGTACGACACACATAGTAATCATAAAGGTAGTACACACACACACACACACACACACACACACACACCTGCGCCAGGCTGGAGGCGGGGCATCGTGACGTCATAGGGAGTTCCCTCCACCCGCCAGATCCAAACAGTTGTTGTGTCTGGTGAGGGAGGTTCAACACTTCCCTCATATATATTGATCTTTACATTATAATCGACAATTTTATAACTAGTTCCAGTAAGCCGACGGTGAAACGACGGCAGAGGTAGAGCGACCGACACGACCACTTGTCGTCCCTCAGCGTCACATGAGAAGCGACTCTACAACTTGTGGTGTCTGATGGTGAAGGTTGTATGTTGTACGTGGCCGTTATGCCCCCAGCCCACACAACCCATGGTGGGGTAGAGAGACGACATCCCCGATACCAATGGGAAGGTGTGGGATAGACGAGGGATGGGGATAGCTGCCGACACGACTCTTCTCCTTCCTTACGGGCGAAAGGTCGCCATCTTTGATAGACCTGCTCTCATTGGCCCCGCTTATCTGATCTTTTATTTCCCCGTTATCTTTCTCATGGTAGCTGAGACGGCACGGGAAACTGAAAGCCCTAATCATATGACTGGCTGTACCATAACCTCTCTATGTTATCATGTAAACGTCAAGCTACGCCAGGCATCCATTTATCGACCAGCCACGAGGGTGGGACGGGCCCATGTGTGGTCCATAGTCAGCAACGCTACTAACCACCACAGCGCGAAAGCTTTCATTCATCTTCAAGTTTATTGTTACATTATGCCGTGCTCTCTTCCCATACATATATATCAAACAAATATTCTCAAAGGTCATCAACTGAAACTTTTGTGAAAAGTGAGGAAACATCAAAGCTAACTAGTTTGAAATCAAAATTAATATTGATATTGTTAAGCTTTTTGACTAAATCTACATTTTTCATGATATTAGAATTTGATATCTTACTCACTAAAGGGCTCAATAAAAAAACTAACCATTTTGACAGTTATATGTGATGGAGCCTACTGAACTCACTATAGGTCTTGCTGGAAAATTTTGTTTATGTGTTTTCATAAGTCCATACATACATGGCAATTAGGGGGACAAAGATGACCAACTTTAGATAAGAGAACTATTACCTTTCAACAACAACTTCATTTCTTTATTGAAATGGGAATTAACTGCTTTTAGGGGATTCTTACTGAGTTTAGAATACGTTGTGTCATCATTTATAAGATCATGATCTTTAGATAAATATTTACTTTTGTCTAAAATCACAACAGTGTTAGCCTTATCCGCTTCAGTAATATGTATATTTTTGTCTTTTTTTAGGTGTTAATAGCTCTTATAAATCTTTCAGGGCAATTAGGTTCCAATGGATTTGACAAACTGGCATACACTAAACCCTTACAGATAATAATTTCATCATTAGTTAAATTACTATATTTCTCTAAATTGCAAAAAGACTTTGAGACATCAACACAGCTGGCTTCCCTGTTAGAGCACACAAAACTTAATCCATAGCCTAAGGCACACAAGGAATCTTTATCTAGTTGTTCATTAGACAGGTTTATCACAAAAGATGGGTTTGTGTTCTTAGTCCAGTCGATGTTTTTGATAAGATGGTCCTACTTACAGTCTAGTTTCGTTTGTAGCATACTGCATTCATTCCTTGATCGATTATAGCAATAGTCCAAAATCCGGTTCCTCCAATATGTCGGTATTGCCATTATGCTTTGTCGCTGTCTCCCGCGTTGGTGAGGCAGCGCAAGGAAACGGTCGAAAGAAAAGCCCAACCCATCCACTTACACATGTATATACATAACCGCCCACATGCGCACATATACATACCTATACATTTCAACGTATGCATATATATACATACACAGACATATACAAATATACACATGTACATACATTCCTTACCCTTCATCCATTCCCGTCTCCACCCAGCCACACATGAAATGGCACCCCCCCCCCCCAACCCCACGCCACCCACCCTTCCCCGGCGCGCACGAGGTAGCGCTAGGAAAAGACTACAAAGACTACAAAGGCCACATTCGTTCACACTCAGTCTCTAGCTGTCATGTGTAATGCACCGAACCCACAGCTCCCTTACCACATCCAGATCCCAGAGAACATTCCATGGTTTACCCGAGACGCTTCAATGCGCTGGTTCATTCCATTGACCCCGGTATACTATATTGCTCCAATTCACTTTATTCCTTGCACGCCTTTCACCCTCCTGTATGTTCAGGCCCTGATCTCTTAAAAATTTTTTTCACTCCATCCTTCCACCTCCAGTTTGGTCTCCCACTTCTCCTCGTTCCTTCCACCTCTGACACATATATCCTCTTTGTTAATCTTTCCTCACTCATTCTCTCCATGTGATCAAACCATTTCAAAACACCCTCTTCTGCTCTCTCAACCACACTCTTTTTATTACCACACATCTCTTACCCTTTCACTATCTAATAGATCAAACCACATCACGCCACATATTGTCCTCAAACATTTCATTTCTAACACATCCACCCACTTCCGCACAACCCTATTCATAGCCAACGCCTCGCAACCATATAACATTGTAGGAGCAACTATTCTTTCAAACATGTAAGGTTGAGTTGATAGGAAGGAAATCAGGTCTTCTTCGTCTGTGGTACTATATGAAGATCAGGCGGCCTTTGTAGATTTATCACAAAATTATGTACGTACATGTGTAGTACTCTGGGCTATAGTCTTATGACACTACGACACACTCTAGTGAACAGTGTGACGATGCTGGCCAGTGTGTTCCCTCAGGTCACACTGGCAGGGGTTGTATGGGAGTCCGTCAACACCCATTCAACAACGTGTTCAAATAACAGATCAGCTCTTACGTGTTCAAACATCCTGATTAACAGTAGCCCGTGGGAACAGTGAGCCCGTGGCAACATGCATCTAACTCTATGTAGCTCACAGTAAAATGATAATAACAAATACCTAATGAAAAATTGATGGTAGTGTGCGTCTTACATATATATATTTTTTTTTTTTTTTGCTTTGTCGCTGTCTCCCGCGTTTGCGAGGTAGCGCAAGGAAACAGACGAAAGAAATGGCCCAACCCACCCCCATACACATGTATATACATACGTCCACACACGCAAATATACATACCTACACAGCTTTCCATGGTTTACCCCAGACGCTTCACATGCCTTGATTCAATCCACTGACAGCACGTCAACCCCGGTATACAACATCGCTCCAATTCACTCTATTCCTTGCCCTCCTTTCACCCTCCTGCATGTTCAGGCCCCGATCACACAAAATCTTTTTCACTCCATCTTTCCACCTCAAATTTGGTCTCCCTCTTCTCCTCGTTCCCTCCACCTCCGACACATATATCCTCTTGGTCAATCTTTCCTCACTCATTCTCTCCATGTGACCAAACCATTTCAAAACACCCTCTTCTGCTCTCTCAACCACGCTCTTTTTATTTCCACACATCTCTCTTACCCTTACGTTACTTACTCGATCAAACCACCTCACACCACACATTGTCCTCAAACATCTCATTTCCAGCACATCCATCCTCCTGCGCACAACTCTATCCATAGTCCACGCCTCGCAACAATACAACATTGTTGGAACCACTATTCCTTCAAACATACCCATTTTTGCTTTCCGAGATAATGTTCTCGACTTCCACACATTCTTCAAGGCTCCCAGAATTGTCGCCCCCTCCCCCACCCTATCATACACTTCCGCTTTCATGTTTCCATCCGCTGCCAGATCCACTCCCAGATATCTAAAACACTTCACTTCCTCCAGTTTTTCTCCATTCAAATCACCTCCCAATTGACTTGACCCTCAACCCTACTGTACCTAATAACCTTGCTCTTATTCACATTTACTCTTAACTTTCTTCTTTCACACACTTTACCAAACTCAGTCACCAGCTTCTGCAGTTTCTTACATGAAATCAGCCACCAGCGCTGTATCATCAGCGAACAACAACTGACTCACTTCCCAAGCTCTCTCATCCCCAACAGACTTCATCCTTGCCCCTCTTTCCAAAACTCTTGCATTCACCTCCCTAACAACCCCATCCATAAACAAATTAAACAGCCATGGAGACATCACACACCCCTGCCGCAAACCTACATTCACTGAGAACCAATCACTTTCCTCTCTTCCTACACGTACACATGCCTTACATCCTCGATAAAAACTTTTCACTGCTTCTAACAACTTTCCTCCCACACCATATATTCTTAATACCTTCCACAGAGCATCTCTATCAACTCTATCATATGCCTTCTCCAGACCCATAAATGCTACATACAAATCCATTTGCTTTTCTAAGTATTTCTCACATACATTCTTCAAAGCAAACACCTGATCCACACATCCTCTACCACTTCTGAAACCACACTGCTCTTCCCCAATCTGATGCTCTGTATATGCCTTCACCCTCTCAATCAATAATCTCCCATACAATTTGCCAGGAATACTCAACAAACTTATACCTCTGTAATTTGAGCACTCACTCTTTTCCCCTTTGCCTTTGTACAATGGCACTATGCACGCATTCCGCCAATCCTCAGGCACCTCACCATGAGTCATACATACATTAAATAACCTTACCAACCAGTCAGCAATACAGTCACCCCCTTTCTTAATAAATTCCACTGCAATACCATCCAAACCTGCTGCCTTGCCGGCTTTCATCTTCCGCAAAGCTTTTACTACCTCTTCTCTGTTTACCAAATCATTTTCCCTAACCCTCGCACTTTGCACACCACCTCGACCAAAACACCCTATATCTGCCACTCTATCATCAAACACATTCAACAAACCTTCAAAATACTCAATCCATCTCCTTCTCACATCACCACTACTTGTTATCACCTCCCCATTTGCGCCCTTCACTGAAGTTCCCATTTGCTCCCTTGTCTTACGCACTTTATTTACCTCCTTCCAGAACATCTTTTTATTCTCCCTAAAATTTAATGATACTCTCTCACCCCAACTCTCATTTGCCCTTTTTTTCACCTCTTGCACCTTTCTCTTGACCTCCTGTCTCTTTCTTTTATACGTCTCCCACTCAATTTCATTTTTTCCCTGCAAAAATCGTCCAAATGCATCTCTCTTCTCTTTCACTAATACTCTTACTTCTTCATCCCACCACTCACTACCCTTTCTAATCAACCCACCTCCCACTCTTTTCATGCCACAGGCATCTTTTGCGCAATCCATCACTGATTCCCTAAATACATCCCATTCCTCCCCCACTCCCCTTACTTCCATTGTTCTCACCTTTTTCCATTCTGTACTCAGTCTCTCCTGGTACTTCCTCACACAAGTCTCCTTCCCAAGCTCACTTACTCTCACCACCCTCTTCACCCCAACATTCACTCTTCTTTTCTGGAAACCCATACAAATCTTCACCTTAGCCTCCACAAGATAATGATCAGACATCCCTCCAGTTGCACCTCTCAGCACATTAACATCCAAAAGTCTCTCTTTCGCGCGCCTGTCAATTAACACGTAATCCAATAACGCTCTCTGGCCATCTCTCCTACTTGCATAAGTATACTTATGTATATCTCGCTTTTTAAACCAGGTATTCCCAATCATCAGTCCTTTTTCAGCACATAAATCTACAAGCTCTTCACCATTTCCATTTACAACACTGAACACCCCATGTATACCAATTATTCCCTCAACTGCCACATTACTCACCTTTGCATTCAAATCACCCAACACTATAACCCGGTCTCGTGCATCAAAACCACTAACACACTCATTCAGCTTCTCCCAAAACACTTGCCTCTCATGATCTTTCTTCTCATGCCCAGGTGCATATGCACCAATAATCACCCATCTCTCTCCATCAACTTTCAGTTTTACCCATATTAATCGAGAATTTACTTTCTTACATTCTATCACATACTTCCACAACTCCTGTTTCAGGAGTACTGCTACTCCTTCCCTTGCTCTTGTCCTCTCACTAACCCCTGACTTTACTCCCAAGACATTCCCAAACCACTCTTCCCCTTTACCTTTGAGCTTCGTTTCACTCAGAGCCAAAACATCCAGGTTCCTTTCCTCAAACATACTACCTATCTCTCCTTTTTTCACATCTTGGTTACATCCACACACATTTAGGCACCCCAATCTGAGCCTTCGAGGAGGATGAGCACTCCCCGCGTGACTCCTTCTTCTGTTTCCCATTTTAGAAAGTTAAAAAAAAAAATACAAGGAGGGGAGGATTTCTGGCCCCCCGCTCCCGTCCCCTCTAGTCGCTTTCTACGACACGCGAGGAATGCGCGGGAAGTATTCTCTCACCCCTATCCCCAGGGATAATATACATATATATATATACACATACACACACATACACACACACACGCACACATACACACACACACACATACATATATATACATGTGAAAAATGTAAGAAACAATTTAGAAAACAAACTTCTAGCTTGAAATGAAATGAAAAAAAAAAAAATATATATATATATATATATATATATATATATATATATATATATATATATATATATATATATATATATATATATATATATATATATATATATATATATATATATATATATATGGTCGTTTTCTGTGATGAGAAAACGTTCTCTACTGACGCCCCGTACAGCAGCAGGTCAGGTTGGGCCACAATGCTCTACCCTGAGCCGGAGCCATTTGACCTCGTCGTGCACGACAACTGCCCCATCCACAGCTGTCGGTCGGTCGGGCTGTTAGGGTGTGGTTTGAGCCTCACTGGGGAATGTTGCCCACATCCCCTCCCTGACGTGAACCCCACTGAACATATGTCCTGAATCCAGACTTGCTCATGTCATCACTGATGATGACGTCAACACATCACACTTGCTGACGTCATCATCATCATCATGTCATCACTGATGACGTCAACACCTGCATACCCCACCACATGACACTTGCTGACGTCATCATGATGATGTCATCAGTGATGACGTCAACACCACCACATGACACTTGGTGACGTCATCATCATCATGATGTCATCAGTGATGACGTCAACACCACATGACACTTAGTGACGTCATGATGTGGTGGTAGTCTTGTGTTGATCAGGTCAGGTTTGGTGGCTGATTCTAAATATGGCCTCCTCCGTTGTTCTCTCTCATCTCTGGTGATCGAGATATGATGATATAATTGCTGTGTCACATACAACATACAACCATCCTCTACCATCATTATTGTTGCCTTTTGCATCAAGAGAAATGGCTTCCTACAAGTAGCATTTGTTTATTTAGGATTAAATGATGATGACATCCACACAATCAGATAATGGTGGTTGGTGAGCCCAACCTAGAAAGTTATATATCATTATGGTTCATCATGTCCTCACACATCTCACGTTTGTGCTCACCTGACCCACCACAATCACCTGCAATGATCCAGCAGTGATCCACCATCCTATGGGTATCCCAGTGTCCCAGGTATGGGTATCCCAGTGTCCCAGGTATGGGTATCCCAGTGTCCCAGGTATGGGTATCCCAGTGTCCCAGGTATGGGTATCCCAGTGTCCCAGGTATGGGTATCCCAGTGTCCCAGGTATGGGTATCCCAGTGTCCCAGGTATGGGTATCCCAGTGTCCCAGGTATGGGTATCCCAGTGTCCCAGGTATGGGTATCCCAGTGTCCCAGGTATGGGTATCCCAGTGTCCCAGGTATGGGTATCCCAGTGTCCTAGGTATGGGTATCCCAGTGTCCCAGGTATGGGTATCCCAGTGTCCCAGGTATGGGTATCCCAGTGTCCCAGGTATGGGTATCCCAGTGTCCCAGGTATGGGTATCCCAGTGTCCCGGGTATGGGTATCCCAGTGTCCCAGGTATGGGTATCCCAGTGTCCCAGGTATGGGTATCCCAGTGTCCCAGGTATGGGTATCCCAGTGTCCCAGGTATGGGTATCCCAGTGTCCCAGGTATGGGTATCCCAGTGTCCCAGGTATGGGTATCCCAGTGTCCCAGGTATGGGTATCCCGGTGTCCCAGGTATGGGTATCCCAGTGTCCCAGGTATCTTTCTTCCATGATTCTTAAATCTTGGTGGAATGGTTGAGCCAGTTCCTCATTTAGGTTGTCTGGCCAAGTGGGTGTGGAGGTAATGCACTTTGATGTTCATTTTACAGCCAAGTTGAGGGAAAGAAGTTGGCAGGTTCTCCACTAGTTCAGGGTAGTTATCTGCTTTATGGTGACCAAGACAATTCCTTACAACCACAGTGAACGAAGACCATGCCTCTGCCTCAACATTGGTCATTGAATCTTGGAAATGTGGGTCTTTCATGAGTTCCATGATTTGTGACCCGTCGACAATACCTGCCTTCACCTTCTCCATGATCAGCGCTGGACATTTTCTGCCTGTGTAGTCAAAGTAGAGTGTCGTTCATTGTTCCAAACCTTCACAAAGTGTTTCATTAAACCTAGTTTGATGTGCAGTGGTAGTACAATGATCTTATCTCTGTCAACCAAGGGTTCTGCCATTACATTCTTGTCTCCAACCAACATGTTTTCTCTCAGACACCATTGTTTTCTCAGCCAGTGCTCATCCTCAGCTCTACTATCCCAGAGACAGATAAAGCTGGGCTACTTGTTGTACCCACTCTGCTGACCCAGGAGAAAAGTCACCATCTTAAGATCCACACACATTAACCATTGGTGATGGTGGTATGATATCTTGTGTAAGACCAGGACGATTGTGTCCTGCTGTTCACTCATCATACTTAAACCACCAATTGGGAGTGATCCATATTTGTTGTCATTGTGTAGAAGCACATGTTAAGCTCCACTCAGAACTAACTATGCTCGTGAGTGGTCCATTTATTGATAATTGCATTATCTGAAAACCTGTATCTGCTAGAAGGAAATGAAGGTAATAATGTTAGTCAGTGGCGTAAATATACCTTGATTCATATCTAAAATCTGAGACACCAAAATGTTTCTAGATATTTCCTCCCCAATATATATATATATATATATATATATATATATATATATATATATATATATATATATATATATATATATATATATATATATATATATATATATATATATATATATATATATATATATATATATTGTGACTATATTGTTGACTGGTTGGTAAGGTTATTTAATGTATGTATGACTCATGGTGAGGTGCCTGAGGATTGGCGGAATGCGTGCATAGTGCCATTGTACAAAGGCAAAGGGGATAAGAGTGAGTGCTCAAATTACAGAGGTATAAGTTTGTTGAGTATTCCTGGTAAATTATATGGGAGGTTATTGATTGAGAGGGTGAAGGCATGTACAGAGCATCAGATTGGGGAAGAGCAGTGTGGTTTCAGAAGTGGTAGCGGATGTGTGGATCAGGTGTTTGCTTTGAAGAATGTATGTGAGAAATACTTAGAAAAGCAAATGGATTTGTATGTAGCATTTATGGATCTGGAGAAGGCATATGATAGAGTTGATAGAGATGCTCTGTGGAAGGTATTAAGAATATATGGTGTGGGAGGAAAGTTGTTAGAAGCAGTGAAAAGTTTTTATCGAGGATGTAAGGCATGTGTACGTGTAGGAAGAGAGGAAAGTGATTGGTTCTCAGTGAATGTAGGTTTGCGGCAGGGGTGTGTGATGTCTCCATGGCTGTTTAATTTGTTTATGGATGGGGTTGTTAGGGAGGTGAATGCAAGAGTTTTGGAAAGAGGGGCAAGTATGAAGTCTGTTGGGGATGAGAGAGCTTGGGAAGTGAGTCAGTTGTTGTTCGCTGATGATACAGCGCTGGTGGCTGATTCATGTGAGAAACTGCAGAAGCTGGTGACTGAGTTTGGTAAAGTGTGTGGAAGAAGAAAGTTAAGAGTAAATGTGAATAAGAGCAAGGTTATCAGGTACAGTAGGGTTGAGGGTCAAGTCAATTGGGAGGTGAGTTTGAATGGAGAAAAACTAGAGGAAGTGAAGTGTTTTAGATATCTGGGAGTGGATCTGGCAGCGGATGGAACCATGGAAGCGGAAGTGGATCATAGGGTGGGGGAGGGGGCGAAAATTCTGGGGGCCTTGAAGAATGTGTGGAAGTCGAAAACATTATCTCGGAAAGCAAAAATGGGTATGTTTGAAGGAATAGTGGTTCCAACAATGTTGTATGGTTGCGAGGCGTGGGCTATGGATAGAGTTGTGCGCAGGAGGATGGATGTGCTGGAAATGAGATGTTTGAGGACAATGTGTGGTGTGAGGTGGTTTGATCGAGTGAGTAACGTAAGGGTAAGAGAGATTTGTGGAAATAAAAAGAGCGTGGTTGAGAGAGCAGAAGAGGGTGTTTTGAAGTGGTTTGGGCACATGGAGAGAATGAGTGAGGAAAGATTGACCAAGAGGATATATGTGTCGGAGGTGGAGGGAACGAGGAGAAGAGGGAGACCAAATTGGAGGTGGAAAGATGGAGTGAAAAAGATTTTGTGTGATCGGGGCCTGAACATGCAGGAGGGTGAAAGGAGGGCAAGGAATAGAGTGAATTGGAGCGATGTGGTATACCGGGGTTGACGTGCTGCCAGTGGAGTGAATCAAGGCATGTGAAGCGTCTGGGGTAAACCATGGAAAGCTATGTAGGTTTGTATATTTGCGTGTGTGGACGTATATATATACATGTTTATGGGGGGGGTTGGGCCATTTCTTTCGTCTGTTTCCTTGCGCTACCTCGCAAACGCGGGAGACAGCGACAAAGTATAAAAAAAAAAATATATATATATATATATATATATATATATATATATATATATATATATATAGGAAAGTGTCTGGTTCTCAGTGAATGTGGGTTTGCGGCAGGGGTGTGTGATGTCTCCATTGTTGTTTAATTTGTTTATGGATGGGGTTGTTAGGGAGGTGAATGCAAGAGTTTTGGAAAGAGGGGCAAGTATGCAATCTGTTCTGGATGAGAGAGCTTGGGAAGTGAGTCAGTTGTTGTTCGCTGATGATAGAGCGCTGGTGGCTGATTTCATGTAAGAAACTGCAGAAGCTGGTGACTGAGTTTGGTAAAGTGTGTGAAAGAAGAAACTTAAGAGTAAATGTGAATAAGAGCAAGGTTATTAGGTACAGTAGGGTTGAGGGTCAAGTCAATTGGGAGGTAACTTTGAATGGAGAAAAACTGGAGGAAGTGAAGTGTTTTAGATATCTGGGAGTGGATCTGGCAGCGGATGGAACCATGGAAGAGGAAGTGAATTCATAGGGTGGGGGAGGGGGCGAAAATTCTGGGAGCCTTGAAGAATGTGTGGAAGTCGAGAATATTATCTCGAAAAGCAAAAATGGGTATGTTTGAAGGAATAGTGGTTCCAACAATGTCGTATGGTTGCGAGGCGTGGGGTATGGATAGAGTTGTGCGCAGGAGGGTGGATGTGCTGGAAATGAGATGTTTGAGGACAATATGTGGTGTGAGGTGGTTTGATCGAGTAAGTTATGTAAGGGTAAGAGAGATGTGTGGAAATAAAAAGAGTGTGGTTGAGAGTGCAGAAGAGGGTGTTTTGAAATGGTTTGATCACATGGAGAGAATGAGTGAGGAAAAATTGACCAAGAGGATATATGTGTCAGAGGTGGAGGGAACGACTAGAAGTGGGAGACCAAATTGGAGGTAGAAAGATGGAGTGAAAAAGATTTTGAGTGATCGGGGACTGAACATGCAGGAGGGTGAAAGGCGTGCAGGGAATAGAGTGAATTGGAACGATGTGGTATGCCGGGGTCGACGTGCTGTCAATGGATTGAAACAGGGCATGTGAAGCGTCTGGGGTAAACCATGGAAAGTTGTGTGGGGCCTGGATATGGAAAGGGAGCTGTGGTTTCGGTGCATTATTACATGACAGCTAGAGACTGAGTGTGAACGAATGGGGCCTTTGGTGTCTTTTCCTAGCGCTACCTTGCACACATGAGGGGGGAGGGTGTTGTTATTCCATGTGTGGCGGGGTGGCGATGGGAATGAATAAAGGCAGACAGTATGAATTATGTACATGGGTATATATATATATGTCTGTGTGTGTATATATATGTATACATTGAGATGTATAAGTATGTATATGTGCTGTGTGTTGACGTATATGTATACACATGTGTATATGGGTGGGTTGGGCCATTCTTTCGTCTTTTTCCTTGCGCTACCTCGCTAACGCTGGAGACAGCGACAAAGCAAAATAGATAAATAGAGTATATATATATATATATATATATATATATATATATATATATATATATATATATATATATATATATATATATATATATATATATATATATATATATATCAACAAAACCCTTACGATCCACTTTACAAGACAAACAAGAAACTCAGAAGTTTGGCTACATTGAATTTCATAATTTCGAATATTTTGATAGAGAGAGAGAGAGAGAGAGAGAGAGAGAGAGAGAGAGAGAGAGAGAGAGAGAGAGAGAGAGAGAGAGAGAGAGAGAGAGAGAGAGAGAGAGAGAGAGAGAGAGAGAGAGAGAGACAGGGACAGAGAGAGAGAGGAAAAAAGAAGGTAATAAATTCACAGCACACAGGAAAGCTGCTCAGTCGTGATTATCTCACATGTTTTCACTAACATCCAGAGTTAAGCAGTACAAATGCCATTTGAAAATGCTTGGGACACGTCAGTCTTTTATAAGGTTAAAACTACTAATGATATTAGAATAACATGCAAATTTATGATGGACGACTGAAAATGGGCCTTGATGGCTAGGCTAACATCATTTATCGTTGTCCATAATGGTTAGGCTAATTTAGCGTTGTCCATGATGGTTAGGCTAAGATCACTTATCGTTGTCCATAATGGTTAGGCTAAATCATTTATCGCTGTCCATGATAGCTAGTCTAAGATGCTTTATCGTTGTCCATGATACAGTCTGGGTCCAGCCCGAGCTGTAGGGGATAGAAGACCTCCAAGATAACACTAGCCAGACTCTAAGAACATTTAAGATCATAAGAACATTATCCAGTTGTCTTTAACTTATCAAGAAATACGTTTGTATGCAACTCTTAGCTGATAAGAGATGTTTGATCTCTTATCACCCAGAACTCACCACGAGGAGGTGGTTGCATGTCGAGTTCCATAATTTTTTCCCCTTTTAAATAAATATTTTAATTTCCTCTAAAATAAAAGTCTATTCCGTTTTAAGCTATGTAAAAATAATAATTTCCTCTAAAACAAAGTTCTTTGCCATTATATTAAAAGTAAAATTTCCTCTAAAACAAAGTTCTTATTGTGAGGTAGATAGTTGAGGAAGGGCACCTCATTTCCTGCCCTTCCTCTGGTTCCGTTGGCCCCCTCCTCTGGTGCGCCTCCGGCGGACTGACCTCATCACCTTCTTCAGCTCACCAATAATAAGTGGCAGAGCTGGTCTCTCTGAGGGGTGGCTGTGGGTCGCTGTTTGGTAAAGATCCTGGAGGCTTTCCCGCACACCCTGCTTCCTGACCAGGATGGACACGTGCCTCATTAGATGCCCAAAAGAGAAGACGTCACTGGCTGGGGAGACCGGCTTGCGCTCCCTGACCTCAGGGGCCAACCACAGGTCAGGAACATTGTACTCAACGCAGCTTCCCTTCTTAACGCTCAAGCCAAAGTCGATGATGTGAAACTCTGGCTTGTCACCCATCGTCACGGTCACATTCTCGACCTTGACGTCATTATGGACAATGTTTTTCTTATGGATTTCCATCAGCCGACGAGCGACCATGATGGCGGACTCGACCAGTTCCTCGTCCGACCGACATGTTCTCATGTACTTATCATAAGGCTGGCCAGTGTGGCTTAAGATGATCAGTGGGGGGTTGCGGCACACTGCTCGAAGGAGAGGGGCTCCTCCTGCCCCAGCCAGTCTCCTGTGAATGTCGGCTTCATCCATAAGACTTTTCGAACTCACTCCGTCCAGAAGGGTTTTGATGACGCAACACGATCCACGGAACAACACCGTTTCAATCTTGGCGTTGCCTCCCCGACCCACCTCTCTCATGACCACCAGGTCATTTACATCCTTCTGGGTCAACTTTACAACTGGAACACTCATTTTGATTCCGGCCTGAGGTGCACTTACCAAATTTTCTTCTTGCCGGAGACTGTGAGAGGAGATGTTGTCGGTACGGAGTCCCATCCTCAAATGATTACACTTCTCTCGCCGCCGGCCTTATATACCCCTGGGTTATGTGACGTCACATAACCAGATCTATCCAGATTAAATCCCATACAAATCCGGATATGTAGACGGATTTATTTAGTTTTGCTGCGATAATTATTTGATGAAATCTAAAGGTGTCGAAGATGGCCAATGGTGTTGAGAGTGTAGTGAAGATGGCTAGAGATGTTGAAGGATCTAGATAGTTTCGAAATACCAATACTTTTTGAATCAATAAATCATTATGAATACTAATAAGACAAAAAACACTTTGACGAAAATTTAGCCATTTTCAAGCATCGAAATAAAAGGATATGAGGTAAATGGCTTTTGGGAAATCATTGTTGAATAGTATACAGTTACTTTCTGAGAACACACACACACACACACACACACACACACACACACACACACAAACAAACAAACAAACCTAGAGAACATAGCATGAAATTAGGGCAATATTGTTCAAATATATTCAGAGAAGTAATTTTAAAGTTTATATAAGAGTGGTTGATGAATGGAATAAGAAGAATGAGGTCATGGTTAAGGCAGACACCATACATAAATCTTACAAGTTGTATAATAGTACGGAATGTTCTAGAGATTTGGCCTGGCGAGTGTAGAACTCTCTCCTCACAGAGTAAAAATAGGTAATGACACACTCACAGATTCAGAGGTTATCATGTTGAAGGAGAGGTGAAAACTGAGGATTCAAATCAAAGAACAATAAGAAGCGTCATGATGAGATGGGAGAGGGAATTGGTCAATTGAAAAATATAGTTTAATCTAAAACATGAACGGGAAATCACTTCGACTGAAGAAAGTCAAATGGAAAACATAGAAAATGAAAGAGCAGACAGAAGAATTTTGGACATCTGGGATAACATTTAATGTGAGGAAACAAGATTTCACCAAATGTGTGTGTGTGTGTGTGTGTGTGTGTGTGTGTGTGTGTGTGTGTGTGTGTGTGAACGGATAAACTTTAATGCTGGCCAGGGTGTACTGGTGATGCCTTTGACCTAAAATGTAAGTTCAAGCCCATAGGTCGACCCTGCACCTAGCTTGAATCCTTTTGTGTTCACTATAATCTTCTTTACTACATCTCCTCTCCTTAATCCCTTTATCTTCACTATGCAAGGCTCATTATAATCTTCACTACAACCTCATCTTCATATGACCTTATCTTGACTAAGCTGGTTTCAAGGAAGGCTTTAGATTTTACCCGCTCACACAAACAACGTCTTTACATGAGGCCCCACGAGTGTAAAACTCCCTCCTAATACAGTGCAAATAGATCATTACCCACACCTACACACACCACCACCACTAACAATACCCAGAGAAATAGCCTTTTCGGTCGGCTTTGGATCCGCCCTTGAACGTAGCTTGGAGGATTTGGGGGATCAGGTCAATAAGGTTAAGTTCACTACATCATATTCACAAACTACAACATCATCTTCACTACAAGCGTGTTTTCAATAAATTATATCTTCACTATACCCTCTTCTTCACTACACCGTTATTTCTACCATACCACCACCATTGTACTCCCTGATGTTAACTAAAAATAGTTCTTATCTTCACTACATAATTATTTTGAATAAACTTTAATCTTTAATAATCCTTATCTCTACTACATTCGTATCTTCACTACATTCTTTTCTTCACTACAACCTATCTTGACAATATCCTTATCATCACTATACTCTTCCTCACTACACTCTCATCTTAACATCACCCTTCTGTTTACCGAACTTGGTTCAAAGTCTGACTTGAACGTAGCTTTGGAAAGTTTGTGTTCCTCATTGTGTTACCCCCTTATTATCATTGCAAAGGCAATTGTCACTACTTTAACTAAACCCTCATCGTCAGTACACTCTCATCATTATCATTACTCCATGGTGTTCAATACAGAATTTCAGCATATACATATATCTTCACTAAAGAATAATTTCAGCCTATATATTTATCTTCACTACAAAATAATTTTCAGCGCACCTTAATCTTCATTACTACTTGCTTCGGCGATATCCGTATCATCAGTGCAGCCTTATATTCGCTACATCTTCACAATATCTTTATCTTCCAGCCTCCCGTTCCCTCCCCTTTTAGTCGCCTTGTACGCCACGCAGGGAATACGTGGGAAGTATTCTTTCTTCCCTATCCCCAGGGATAACAGCATCTGGTGTTCCCAGACGGTCACCCATCCAAGTCCTAACCCGACCCAACGTTGCTTAACTTCCCTGATCGGACGATATATATATATATATATATATATATATATATATATATATATATATATATATATATATATATATATATATATATATATACATGACTGAAAGCAATGAATTTCCCAAATAGAAAATGGAGGCGCCGGGGTTTGAACCCGGGTCCTCTCGCATGCCAAACGAGTGCTCTACCACTGAGCTACGCCCCCAAGAACATTTTATGAGATTACCACGGCAAAATACTGTTTGACCGACCGTTGCCGATTAGCCGGCAAAATAAACACAGGGTAAATCTCCATGTTGCTGTCGTGTTTTCCTCTCAAGTTTTCACGAAGAAATGTTTTACTTTTTTATTTTCGTTGCAATAGACTGGAACTAAGCAATAGACTGGCACTAAACAATAGACTGAAACTAAGCAATAGACTGGAACCAAACAATAGACTGAAACTAAGCAATAGACTGGAACTGAGCAACAGACTGGATCTAGACAATAGACTGGAACTAGGCAATAGACTGGAACTAAGTAATAGACTGGAACTAAGCAATAGACTGGAACTACGTAACAGACTGGAACTAAGCTGACCTGGTATGAGGTCAGAGCCCTCATTATCATCCCTGCTAACTACCGGAAGCAGATTAAGTCGTTCCACAACCGATGTCCGGCCCATGTTAACTCTGATGTGCCCAGCAGTTGGAGGAGGATCGCCAGAAGCTTCTGGAAGATTTCAAGGACCTCTTGGTGGACCTGACCCTTTCAGGTAAGGTCGAAAACCTCAATTCATTGTGAAGACCTTCACTATAACGTTGGACGAACATACTGAATGTTGCACACATGTGATGCGGACAAAATGAAAAAAGATAAAGACAAAAAATATTTCTGGTGTGGGTCTCGAACCCACGACCTTGAGTGTGTGAGACTCACGCTCTACCACTGAGCTAACCAGACAATAGAAAATACGTCTGTTTCTTCAATTTGAATTAATGAAAATCTTTGAAAGTCTTTGACGAAGTTTACTTGTTTGGCTCCTTCTTTTGTTCCTCAGTATCGAAAGTAAACATACTGAAGGATATATATATATATATATATATATATATATATATATATATATATATATATATATATATATATATATATATATATATTTTGCTTTGTCGTTGTCTCCCGCGTTAGCGAGGTAACGCAAGAAAACAGACGAAAGAATGGCCCAACCCACCCACATACACATGTATATACATACTCGTACACACACGCAAATATACATACCTATACATCTGAACACATTGATATATATATATATATATATATATATATATATATATATATATATATATATATATATATATATATATATATATATATATATATATATATATATATATATATATATATATATATATATATATATATATAATAATGATAATTATAATTATTATTATCATTATGATTATTATTATTATTATTACTATTATTATTATTATTATTATTATTATTATTATTATTATTATTATTATTATTATTATCATTATTACTATTATCATTATTATCATTTTATCATTATCATTGTCATTATTATTAATATTTCTGTTATTATCATTATTATTATTATTATTATTATTATTGTTATTATTATTATTATTATTATTATTATTATTATTATTATTATTATTATTATTATTATTACTACTGTTATTATTATTATTACTTTATTATTATCATTATTATCATCATTATTATTATTATTATTATTATCATCATTGTTATCATTATTATTATTATCATTATCATTATTATCATTATCATCATTATTAGCATCATCATTATTATTATGTATCATTATTATCATCATCATCATTATCATTATCATTATTAATATTATTATCATTAGTATCAATATTATCATTATTGTAATCATTATGATTATTATTATCATTAAGTATAATATATCTGCTACTGAAGGATACAATATGCTGGTTATCAAGTGGGAAGTTAGATATGGTATGGATTGTCACTTCACGTGTAGGTTAGTAGGAAATATATTATGTACCTAACGTGTGTTGTTGGGCATTATAATCGTCCGATAATGATAATGATTAAATCTTATTTCCTGATCTTATCAGTTTTAAAACCAGATATATGAAATATCTTTCGTTGACCATATTTTTGTGTATAGTTCAGTATGTACATGTGTTGTCTTAAGATTTAGGTGACTAAGTATTGGAATTCACTGGCAGGTGTGGTACACATTATCACCGAGCCTGAGTCTCAAAGATCAAGGTCATGGGTTCGAATCTCCAACATTCAGTGTGTTCATCCAACGTTATAGTGAAGATCTTGACGATGAATTAGGATTTTGACATTATCTGAAAGAGTTCGGTCAAAGATCAGTAATTTTAAGAGTTTAGTGAGATATTATTGAAGTGGAGAGTGTAGTGGAAACATCGAAGCTGACTAGTTTGAAATCAAAATTAGCATTGATATTGTTTAGCTTGTTGACTAAATGTATATTGTTCATGATATTAGAATTTGACACCTTACCTACTAAATGGTTTGATAAAGAAACTAACCATTTTGATAATCTATATGTGATGGAGCCTACTGAACTCACTAAAGGTCTTGCTGGAAAATTCTGTTTATGTTTTGATAAGTCCATACATCTATGGGCATGAAGGGGACAAAGATGACAAACTTTGATAAGAAAACCATTAACTTTCAACAGCACCTTCATTTCTTTATTGAAATGGGAATTAACTGCTTCTAGGGGATTTTTACTGAGTTTAGAATATGTTGTGTCATCATTTAAAAGAAAATTCAATTTAGATAAAAAGTTACTTTGCCTAAATTCACAACAGTGTTAGCCTTATCTACTTTAGTAATATTTATATCCTTGTCTTCTTTTAAGGTGTTAATAGCTCTTATAAATCTTTTAGGGCAACTAGATTCCACTGGTTTTGACAAACTGGCATACACTAAATCTTACAGATATTAATTTCATCAATATTTGAATTACTGTATTTCTCTGAATTACAAAGAGACTATGTGACATCTACACAGATGGCTTCCCTGTTAGAGCACGCAAAACTTAATCCAGAGCCTAATTCACACAAGGAATCTTTGTCTAGTTGTTTATCAGACAGGTTTATCACAAAAGAAGGGTTTGTGTTCTTACTCCAGTCGCTGTTATTAATAAGATGGTCCAACTTACAATTTAGTGTCATTTTGTAGCCTATTGCTTTCATTCCTTAATCTATCGTAGCAATAGTCCAACATCCGGTTCTTCCAATATGTCGGTATTGCCATTTGAAAGGCAAGTTTCTTCTCTCTTGTAATGCGAAAAGTCGCCTCCATTGCAAGTTTCTTTACTTCAATGTGTTTCTTTAAAATGACGTTTTGGAATTGGTGAAATGGTCGACCAGACAGCTGCAACAATCGTTGAGGTAGGACACATCTTGGCATCACTTGTTCATCAAGGCATTTCCTTTCCAATATATATATATATATATATATATATATATATATATATATATATATATATATATATATATATATATATATATATATATATTCTTTCATACTATTTCCCATTTCCCGTGTTAGTGGTTGGTGATGAATGTTTAGTGAAGATAAGAATATAGTGAAGATAGTGGTTAGTGAAGGTGAATGTTTTGTCAAGATAAGGATATAGTGAAGATAGTAATACAATGAAGTCTGCATGGAAGGAGCTACAAGCTATTTATGTGTATTCATCGGAGACATGATAACACCTTTGGATTTCCCACGTAGGATGGTAAAAGATATCTGAAATAGTAGTGTTGGGTAATTCTATCTTTTACATTGTTTCATCCATGAAACGTGTAGGTATAAAATAAATAGATATATTTACTCTGATGCATTTCGTTATTCAGCAAGGTTTATCATACATAAATGCAGTCAACAACTACACTTGGTAGAACTTGTCGGTACAGTGGGAAGTATGAGGTAAGTCTGGGGTACAGTGGTAAGTGTGAGCGAAGTCTTGGGTACGGTGGGAAGTGTGAGTGAAGTCTTCGGTACAGGGGGAAGTGTGAGGGAAGTCTTATATTATGATATTGAGGGAAATCATGAGTAATGCAAGAGCTAATTAGGTACTCAAGATAGTATTTTTTATATTTTATGATATTTATAATCCTTTAGTACAAGTCTTGGGTACAGTGGGAAGTGTGAGGGAAGTTTTATATTATGATATTGAGGGAAATCATGAGTAATGCAAGAGATAATGAGGTACTCAAGATAGTATATTTTATATTATTCTTTGTATTTTATGATATTTATAATCCTTTAGTACAAGAAAATGATAATTAAGGCTATGATATTTACAATGTTTACTGTTAGGGAGGTGCTCACTCTTGGGTAGGAGTGGCTCTCAAATGAGGTGGGGAAGGTCTGTCTCTCCCACTGTTCATATACAGTTGTGCGATGAAGTCCAGTTCGTTGATGATGTCCTGGAGTGAGGGGCGGGCCAGAGGGTCGTGCTGCATTGCCTGGATCTGAAGGTCCAGCAGATGATCCTGGAGGTCGACATCTTTAGCGGCTGTGGTCAGGACCATTCCGATGAGAAAGCCCAGGGAGTAGACGTCGCTGGCCGGGGTGAGGGGCTGCCAGGCCTGCATCTCAGGGGAATACCAAGTCTCTTTGTGGTCGCCGCTGCCAATCCTCAGCACTTGGCCCACTCTCCTACTCAGGCCGAAGTCGATGATGTGGATGTCGGCTTCTGGAGCGATCCCCGTCGTTATGTTATCGACCTTGAGGTCGTTGTGGAGGATGCCCTTATCATGGATTTCTTGGAGTTTCTGGGCGATAATGGAGAGGGTCTGGACGAGCTGGAGGTCGGTGCAGGTGCGGATATATTGGTGGTACGTGCTGCCAGTGAAGGTCATCACCAACTGGGCCCTGTCGAGGCTCAGCCCGCGCACTTCGGGGGCACCTCCGGCTCCGGCGAGCTCCCGCTGGACCCGCATCTCGTGGACCAGGTCGCAGATGTTTTCCAAGCAGAAGGTCTTCATGACCATCTGTTCTCCATTGAAGATGACCTCTCCCACCAGCCCGTTGGCGCCCTTGCCCAGTATCCTGATGCGTTGGATGGAGTCTTTCCCGGGTTGTATGATGAGGGCGCGCTCCTCCTCCACGAGGCAGTGTGTAAATATATATTGCACTGGGTCCGAACAGCAGGAGCAGCCGTTATCTTGACTGCTATGATGACTGGGGTTGGTGTACAGAGTGGAGCACACCTGCCCCTGTTCGTGCACGGCCTGACCCTCGATGAATTCTGAATGGCTTGTCATTTTGCATAGTGTTGGGTAGGAGATAGAGTCATCACAGTTGCTTAATGTTGGGTAGGAGCTACTATCTAAGCTGCTTAATGTTGGGTAGGAGCTACTATCTAAGCTGCTTAATGTTGGGTAGGAGCTACTATCTACGCTGCTTAATGTTGGGTAGGAGCTACTATCTAAGCTGCTTAATGTTGGGTAGGAGCTACTATCTAAGCTGCTTAATGTTGGGTAGGAGCTACTATCTAAGCTGCTTAATGTTGGGTAGGAGCTACTATCTAAGCTGCTTAATGTTGGGTAGGAGCTACTATCTAAGGTGCCTAATGTCGGGTAGGAGGTCCTGTCGTCTTGGTTTCTTCTCTGTCTTGCTGCCCTCCTTGCAGCAAAGCGGCTTGCAGCCCACTGGTTGGCATCAACTCTTTCTCTTTCAGCTGCCGCCTTGCGTACCTATGCCACGCGATTTTCTCTTCTCACTTCTTGTTGGTGCACAGGTACCACCACACTAGGAGCTCTCCTACCCCTCCCGCGCTCACGTCGCATCTATCGCCACACTCTTGCGTTTTCTCGTTCTTCCCTTTTTGCTCTTTCACGCACCTCAATTAATCGTCTAACTCTTTGTTGAGGGTCCATTGATTATCTTTTGAATTACTCTTGCACGAGGTTATACAGCTGCAGAATGTTATACTAGATGGCAATTAAAGTGAAGATTGAACAGTATCCTTGATGGTTTCCACTTGTAGTGAATATAAAGATTGAGTAGTATCATTGATTTCAATCTGAAGTAAAGGTATAACGAGCTTGTATCACTGATAACCCGCTACAGTAAGTGTAAAATTTGACCAGTAGAGATGATTGTTACTGTGTTGATAACGCTGTATGTGTGTGTGTGTGTGTGTGTGTGGGTGTGTGTCTGTGTGTGTGTGTTCTGTGTTCTGTGTGTGAGTGCGTGTGTGTGTGTGTGTGTGTGTGTGTGTGTGTGTGTTCTGTGTTCTGTGTGTGTGTGCGTGTGTGTGTGTGTGTCTGTGTGTGTGTGTTCTGTGTTCTGTGTGTGTGTGCGTGTGTGTGTGTGTGTGTCTGTGTGTGTGTCTTCTGTGTTCTGTGTGTGTGTGTGTGTGTGTTCTGTGTTGTGTGTGTGTGTGTGTGTGTGTGTGTGTGTGTGTGTGTGCGTATGTGTGTGTGTGTGTTTGTGTCTGTGGAAAGAGATCTATGAACCTCACCCCTAATGATAAGGCCAAAGGTCAGTGTAACTGAGGGTGAAGTGATGAGGGCCTTAATTACGATGATGAAGGTCTTGTTAGGGTATAGTTGATGATGGCCTTTCCAGGTAGAATAAGGGCAATGGTATTGTCAGCATGATGGTGTAGTGAAGAATATAGTGAACACAAAACAATCCAATCTCATTGAAAATGATATTTTGTAGCTTTGGGTGTAGTGAAGATAAGGATATATTGAAGATAGTGGTTAGTGATGAATGTTTATTGAAGATAAGGATATAGTGAAGATAGTGGTTACTGAAGGTGAAGGTTTAGTGAAGATAAGGAGATAGTGAAGACAGTGGTTAGTGATGAATGTTTAGTGAAGATAAGGATATAGTGAAGATTGTGGTTAGTGAAGGTGAAATGTTTATTGAAGATAAGGATATAGTGAAGATAGTGGTTAGTGAAGGTGAATGTATAGTGAAGATAAGGAGATAGTGAAGATAGTGGTTGGTGATGAATGTTTAGTGAATTTAAGGATATAGTGAAGATAGTGGTTAGTGAAGGTGAATGTTTTGTCAAGATAAGGATATAGTGAAGATTGTAATACAATGAAGACTGCATGGAAGGAGCTACAAGCTATTTATGTGTATTCATCCGAGACATGATAACACCTTTGGATTTCCCACGTAGGATGGTAAAAGATATCTGAAATAGTAGTGTTGGGTAATTCTATCTTTTACATTGTTTCATCCATGAAACGTGTAGGTATAAAATAAATAAATATATTTACTCTGATGCATTTCGTTATTCAGCAAGGTTTATCATACATAAATGCAGTCAACAACTACACTTGGTAGAACTTGTCGGTACAGTGGGAAGTGTGAGGTAAGTCTGGGGTACAGTGGTAAGTGTGAGCGAAGTCTTGGGTACGGTGGGAAGTGTGAGGGAAGTCTTGGGTACAGGGGGAAGTGTGAGGGAAGTCTTATATTATGATATTGAGGGAAATCATGAGTAATGCAAGAGCTAATTAGGTACTCAAGATAGTATTTTTTATATTTTATGATATTTATAATCCTTTAGTACAAGTCTTGGGTACAGTGGGAAGTGTGAGGGAAGTCTTATATTATGATATTGAGGGAAATCATGAGTAATGCAAGAGATAATGAGGTACTCAAGATTGTATATTTTATATTATTCTTTGTATTTTAT
This sequence comes from Panulirus ornatus, assembly GCF_036320965.1. Classification (NCBI taxonomy): domain Eukaryota; kingdom Metazoa; phylum Arthropoda; class Malacostraca; order Decapoda; family Palinuridae; genus Panulirus; species Panulirus ornatus. The sequence goes on from NC_092281.1 coordinate 34,049,096, forward strand.
GATATTTATAATCCTTTAGTACAAGAAAATGATAATTAAGGCTATGATATTTACAATGTTTACTGTTAGGGAGGTGCTCACTCTTGGGTAGGAGTGGCTCTCAAATGAGGTGGGGAAGGTCTGTCTCTCCCACTGTTCATATACAGTTGTGCGATGAAGTCCAGTTCGTTGATGATGTCCTGGAGTGATGGGCGGGCCAGAGGGTCGTGCTGCATTGCCTGGATCTGAAGGTCCAGCAGATGATCCTGGAGGTCGACATCTTTAGCGGCTGTGGTCAGGACCATTCCGATGAGAAAGCCCAGGGAGTAGACGTCGCTGGCCGGGGTGAGGGGCTGCCAGGCCTGCATCTCAGGGGAATACCAAGTCTCTTTGTGGTCGCCGCTGCCAATCCTCAGCACTTGGCCCACTCTCCTACTCAGGCCGAAGTCGATGATGTGGATGTCGGCTTCTGGAGCGATCCCCGTCGTTATGTTATCGACCTTGAGGTCGTTGTGGAGGATGCCCTTATCATGGATTTCTTGGAGTTTCTGGGCGATAATGGAGAGGGTCTGGACGAGCTGGAGGTCGGTGCAGGTGCGGATATATTGGTGGTACGTGCTGCCAGTGAAGGTCATCACCAACTGGGCCCTGTCGAGGCTCAGCCCGCGCACTTCGGGGGCACCTCCGGCTCCGGCGAGCTCCCGCTGGACCCGCATCTCGTGGACCAGGTCGCAGATGTTTTCCAAGCAGAAGGTCTTCATGACCATCTGTTCTCCATTGAAGATGACCTCTCCCACCAGCCCGTTGGCGCCCTTGCCCAGTATCCTGATGCGTTGGATGGAGTCTTTCCCGGGTTGTATGATGAGGGCGCGCTCCTCCTCCACGAGGCAGTGTGTAAATATATATTGCACTGGGTCCGAACAGCAGGAGCAGCCGTTATCTTGACTGCTATGATGACTGGGGTTGGTGTACAGAGTGGAGCACACCTGCCCCTGTTCGTGCACGGCCTGACCCTCGATGAATTCTGAATGGCTTGTCATTTTGCATAGTGTTGGGTAGGAGATAGAGTCATCACAGTTGCTTAATGTTGGGTCGGAGCTACCATCTACGCTGCTTAATGTTGGGTAGGAGCTACTATCTAAGCTGCTTAATGTTGGGTCGGAGCTACTATCTACGCTGCTTAATGTTGGGTAGGAGCTACTATCTAAGCTGCTTAATGTTGGGTAGGAGCTACTATCTAAGCTGCTTAATGTTGGGTAGGAGCTACTATCTAAGCTGCTTAATGTTGGGTAGGAGCTACTATCTAAGCTGCTTAATGTTGGGTAGGAGCTACTATCTAAGGTGCTTAATGTTGCGTAGGAGCTACTATCTAAGGTGCCTAATGTTGGGTAGGAGCTACTATCTAAGCTGCTTAATGTTGGGTAGGAGCTACTATCTAAAGTGCCTAATGTTGGGTAGGAGGTCCTGTCGTCTAAAGTGCTTAATGTTGGGTAGGAGGTACTGTATTCTATAGTGCTTACTCCTGGGTAGGAGTGATCGTCGAGTAGTTCCCTGAATACCGTAGAAGGACCATTGTTATTGTGTGATTCATCCTCCGGAGGAAGATTGACTCTATCCCAATAATGGTAAGGGACAAGCATTCTGCTCTCATTTCCTTGGTTTCTTCTCTGTCTTGCTGCCCTCCTTGCAGCAAAGCGGCTTGCAGCCCATTGGTTGGCATCAACTCTTTCTCTTTCAGCTGCCGCCTTGCGTACCTATGCCACGCGATTTTCTCTTCTCACTTCTTGTTGGTGCACAGGTACCACCACACTAGGAGCTCTCCTACCCCTCCCGCGCTCACGTCGCATCTATCGCCACACTCTTGCGTTTTCTCGTTCTTCCCTTTTTGCTCTTTCACGCACCTCAACTAATCGTCTAACTCTTTGTTGAGGGTCCATTGATTATCTTTTGAATTACTCTTGCACGATGTTATACAGCTGCAGAATGTTATACTAGATGGCAATTAAAGTGAAGATTGAACAGTATCCTTGATGGTTTCCACTTGTAGTGAATATAAAGATTGAGTAGTATCATTGATTTCAATCTGAAGTAAAGGTATAACGAGCTTGTATAACTGATAACCCGTTACAGTAAGTGTAAAATTTGACCAGTAGAGATGTTTGTTACTGTATTGATAACGCTGTATGTGTGTGTGTGTGTGTGTGTGTGTGTGTGTGTGTGTGTGTGTGTGTGTGTGTGTGTGTGTGTGTTCTGTGTTGTGTGTGTGTGTGTGTGTGTGCGTGTGTATGTGTGCGTGTGTGTTTGTGTCTGTGGAAAGAGATCTATGAACCCCACCCCTAATGATAAGGCCAAAGGTCAGTGTAACTGAGGGTGAAGTGATGAGGGCCTTAATTACGATGATGAAGGTCTTGTTAGGGTATAGTTGATGATGGCCTTTCCAGGTAGAATAAGGGCAATGGTATTGTCAGCATGATGGTGTAGTGAAGAATATAGTGAACACAAAACAATCCAATCTCATTGAAAATGATATTTTGTAGCTTTGGGTGTAGTAAAGATAAGGATATATTGAAGATAGTGGTTAGTGATGAATGTTTATTGAAGATAAGGATATAGTGAAGATAGTGGTTAGTGAAGGTGAAGGTTTAGTGAAGATAAGGAGATAGTGAAGACAGTGGTTAGTGATGAATGTTTAGTGTAGATAAGGATATAGTGAAGATAGTGGTTAGTGAAGGTGAAATGTTTATTGAAGATAAGGATATAGTGAAGATAGTGGTTAGTGAAGGTGAATGTATAGTGAAGATAAGGAGATAGTGAAGATAGTGGTTGGTGATGAATGTTTAGTGAAGATAAGGATATAGTGAAGATAGTGGTTAGTGAAGGTGAATGTTTTGTCAAGATAAGGATATAGTGAAGATAGTAATACAATGAAGACTGCATGGAAGGAGCTACAAGCGTAAGATACAGTATTGATGAAACTTATCTATCTATATACCTATATAAATATCGCTCTATCAATCTATCAATCTAACTATGTATCTATCTATCTATCTTTATCTGAAAGTCAACAATAATGAAATCATTGATATATGAAGTATAACAATGTCCTCTCAATGGCAATTATCTCACCAGAATCTTCTAGAACCTTCCAGAAAACTATGAACTCTGCAGGCAAGGAGGGAAGAATGGTCTCTGGCTATTGATAAAACCATATTATTCCATATATATGTTTACATATACATTTTTATGTATATATATGAATGTATATATAACGTACAGAATAATGCGGCCATCATCAGTATCGAAGAAAACTGAAAAGATGAGGTCCCACCGAGATTCGAACTCGGATTGCTGGATTTAAAGTCCAGAGTGCTAACCCTTACACCATGGGACCTGATAAGAAAAGATGTGATTTCATCTAAATGTTTTACATATAATCAACCAGAGGCCATTCCTCCCTCCCTGCCTGCAGGGTTCAAGGTTTTCTAGAAGGTTCTCGAAGATTCTGGTAAGATCATTACCTTTGAGAGGTCGTCGTTAGGTAACAGTCAGGTTCACTCTATGGTTGGTGTTTGTAGTTGGTTGTCCGAGGATGTTGTTATACTTGATCAATTTTGTAATTGTTGACTTTCAGGTAGGAAGGACTCATTTACGATGCATCCTTGTACTCACAACAACCTTATGAGTCACTTCAAGATTTATCTTCACTACAACTTTATCTTCACTACACTATTAAGGTTGAAGTCAATGGTCACATTCACTACAATCTCAACACAACTGGTCTTATACCTAACCCATATTATCACTACATCCATGTACATGTATTTCTTGCAGAATAACGCAGATATCAATGATTTCTGTGAAAGTTGACATATACAGCCTTACGTATCTATCGATCTGTCTAATATCTGTTTTTTACCTATCTATCTATCGATCTATCTATCTATCTATCTTTCTAAATCAGAAAGTCAACAACAATATCATTAATGATACGTATAACTACGTCCTCTCAATGGCAGTTCCTACCCAGAATCTTCGAGAACCTTCTAGAAAACCTTGAACCCTGCAGGCAGGGAGGGAGGAATGGCCTCTGGTTGATTATATGTAAAACATTTAGATGAAATCACATCTTTTCTTATCAGGTCCCATGGTGTAAGGGTTAGCACTCTGGACTCTAAATCCAGCAATCCGAGTTCGAATCTCGGTGGGACCTCACCTTTTCAGTTTTCTTAGAAACTGATGATGGAACTGAGCCATATAGTTGACCTGCGATGGACGTATATTTCTTACGGCCCACAATTTTATTTGAATATGAAGATCTCACGGCAGAGAGGAAACGTGTGATATTCAAAATCAAAAGCCGCAATTGCCCTCATGGTAATGGTCGACATGTTTGCAGACAGATGACACAGACATGTGAGAAGTTAGACAAATATGGACGTTCCTGGTTGCTGTATAGCCTAGGTTTATTATCACTTGTAATGAAGGAGAAATGTTGCACATTATTCCACACCTTTTTATTCAGGCTAGGCTAGGCTAGGATGAATAGGGTCCATAACGTAACAGAGCTGGGAAATGCATCATATCGGATCTGTATTTGTGCAAAATGGCGCATGTTTGTGGAAGTGATTTACGCAATGCCGGAGAGAATCCACCTTCACCAGAAATAATGTCTCAGACCATACAATATCTGCTGTTGGACGACCAGGGGACATTAGACCAATATATTCCTGTAGTATACTGCTGTTCCCAAACACGCAGCAAGACATTCGTAAAAGCGTTAAACTGAACATTTCCATCGGTTTTCATATCTTTAATTACTTAAACCAGTTCCAACAGATGGAAAAAATCATCTCAAAAATCAGAAATTATTTGCCTATAAAAAGCATTTTGATCGATCGTACCAAATATTCAATTATTTCTGTACCCGACAAAATATTCAGTCACTCCTATATCCGACATTTTTCCTGCTGGCTGGTGCCGTTAAAGTCATATGGTAATTTACCGCAATTAGATTATAGATATATTCATCTATATGGAATGGCTCAGCGTGAAGAAATATATATATTTTCACTAAATCCTCCTCTTCACTACACTCCCATCTTCACTACATAGTTCTAACACAACATCTTGACTACACCATTGTATGACCACATTATCATATCATTGTGTTGTTATCTTCACCACAGCCTTGACAAAATTGATGTTTTCTTTACACATCTGGGTAGATGGCCATCTTTATGATGACAGAGAACACACATAACATATTAAACCACTTATCTTTAGTCACTTTAATCTAATTTCTGCTGATAAAAACGAATTATGATTACAATCCTTGTGTTCTGTGACGGGACATTGTACGGGTGAAGGAACAGTTGTGAGGCGCATGTATTAAACTACTGAGAAATAAACTTAACTCTATTAAAGTATTGACTTCACTGTATTAGACTTCTCTATATTAAGCTATGCTAGGATATGATCAGTTCCCAGGTTATATAAGGGCGGGAGCCGGGACCGAGAGCATCATTTGAGCTGCGACCTCTGTCGAGTGAACATCTCTGCTCCGCCTTGCAAGCTCCCTCAACCTTTCTTCGAACACTTCAATATAATAATGTTCACCAAGGAGGTAGGACGATCCTCCTTTGTCCAGGAGATGGAATTTGAATATGTCCATGTATTTGACATGGGCTATGGCTGTGTGGACATGGAAGTGGAATACCCAGACGTGGAAGTGATGGATGGAGTGGACTTTGGCTGTGTGGATATGGAGGTGGAATACCCAGACGTTGAAGAGATGGATGGAGTGGAATTGGTGGAATACCCGGACTTGGAAGTCATGGATGGAGTGGAATTTGGCTGTGTAGATATGGAGGTGGAATACCCTGAAGTGGAATTGGAGGAAATGGAATATGGGTGAAGCTGGTATGAACGCCATATGGATTTGGTGAAGGTTGACCTCGTAATGTGTTGACGTAAAATAGGTCAACCACTGTGACCATGTGGCGGGGAGGGCCACATCCACCAACCACGAAGCGAGCCCCACCACGGAGAAGTATCCTGGCTGCATCCACGTACGAGAACCACCGCGGGATTGCCGTCATCCAGTACCCCTGCTATGCCTCCTACAAGAAGGCACTTCTTGCCAACGTGACACCACTTTCCGTCAACGGTCGCTGTGCAAAAGTGAAACCTCACCGTCCCACTGATGCTGACTAAGTGATCTCGCACACTCAAGTGGCACTGCAGCCCACACGCCCTACCAGACCCACCATCCATGAGGAAATGCAGCCCACCCCACTTGTCAGGCCCACCTTCAGGGAGACATGGCAGGTCTCAAGACCTGTCAGGCCCACCATTCAAGACCGACTTGGTCCCCCAACACATGTCAGGCCCAGCTTTCTAGACCGACTGGGACCAATAACACATGACATGTCCTACGTAACAGACCGACTGCCCTCCGCACCACGTACGGGCGTTAAAAGGCGTGTCGAGATGACACACGTTCCCCGTGCCAAAAGATTCAGTTGGTGAGGAACCTGAGTCCTTTCTTCCTGCTGGTGCTGCAGGAGAACACGGCCCTAGAGTGGACAATGGAGGTGTGTTTGTATTTGTGTTTGGGTTATCACTGAGGAACCAACACCAACACAACTTTAGTTTCGCCCCAACAAGGATTACGTTAATCTGGCGGAAGTCTGGCTTTGTCCCAGTAGTGGATGACACATAATATCTACGTAGGGACGTTGAAAAACAAAGAAGAAAAATGGGAACATTATCCCGCCCAAAAAAAATACATAAATTCACGGGGATAATTTCCTTCGTCTTCAAAGAAAAAATGAAACTCTTCCGACGCTACCGTGCCTTCCATAAAGCAACCCTCAAAGAAATCACTTTCTACACAATGTGCAAGGAGTCGGTTAGCCAATCTTCATATAGCTGGGGCTATTGTTCCCTCTGATTGATTCATTTTTCAAGATTAAGGAAAGTTATAATAAAAATATTGTACTGAGTTTCTCTGTTGGCGTCAGGGTAAACACCCATCCCCCCCGAAGCTTGGTTACCTTTCCGTGGTGGGGGGGACTTCATGGATTGGGCAGTAGCAACCATTGTTGGTTGCTTCTGTTCAATCCATGAACGAAAAACCAAGCATCTTGAGCGTAATTGTCGTAGAAATTCACTTGGTGTCAAAACTGACGCGAAAGCGGTTGTCTCAATTTTGTCAGAAATGTTTGTGTGTTTCGGCCTGATGGCGGGAGTCGGTTTGGCGCTGTGGTCATGAGGGAATACGAGGAAGATTGGCAACCGTCCCAGAAGTAGCTACAGTGAGGCCCAGCAGCTGTCCCTAATACTGTGGAAGGCACTCATGTAAGGTGTGCAGTGAGACGCAGCAGTAACAAGGGAAACGGACAACCAAAACAGCAATCTTGATCATCAGGAGGCTATCCAATGCTCAGAGTAGATAAGGACGATTATTGTATGGCTTCGCTTAGAGGATGAAAATCTTATCCGTGAAAATCAACAAGTAAAATAACTAGTAGTTAGTGGTAGTGAAGTGGAATTACCGCATGTCTGTGGTCTTAATAGTAAAACGAAACTTTTCGTTTTCTCCATCAATCTAGAGGTGTTGTAGACCACCATCTTTAAGGTTCTAAGGTAATGGTAACTACAAGGTTATGACCTCAGCAAATTTGTGATGGAAAGTGCAGGAAATGTGGTAATGTATATAATATAAATTATATAGTTGCATAATAAATGTGTCTTAAAATTTAGTCTTCTCTTTGCCCGTTCATTAATTCAAATACAGGTAAGTTTTCTTTCTAACGAGGTGGGATAAGCTACGTCCACTCGGCTTATGAATGTGGTGACTTTCCCTTCATTACCACAATGGTGTGCTGAACTGAAGATGTAGAAATCCGTAGACGAAACTAAGATAGGAAATCAATCTACATCAAAAATTGAACGTATGCATCTTTAGATGGACATAAAACAAACGAACGGAGGAGCACACTGGAGCAAATCAATTTCAATATCACCACTTAAAGTAGGCCTTTCAACTAGTTGTGGCTTTAAAGCAAACTTTTTCTAGCCAAGGTTTAGTTAGCACCTAAACTAATCCCCACGACCTTACCTTAAGAAATATTATCAGAAGGTACTGTCTGAACATATTTCTAAGGTAAGGTCATTTAGGTTTGGTTTAGATGCTACCCTAACCTAGGCTAGAAAAAGTTTCCTTTGCTTCAGAGCCCCAACTACGTGGACGGGCTACTGTTGATATTAAACAGTAATAGAAAGGTGATAAAACTGAGATGAAATGAATAAAAAAGATAGAATGGGTCAGTTGAAAGTTGAAGTATTTGCTAGATACAATTTTTGGCAGATCCAAATGCATCCTAAAGTCGGTCACTTAAATCACAATGCTGAATATTGTTTTAATTGTTGGAACTAGTTACAGGAAGTAAAAATGTCAAGCTTAAAGGGATGCCATTATAATAACTTCATATACCTGCATAGGATCTCTTAAACTTCTTTTCCCTAAAGTTGAATGGATTTAAGTAGTTTAATCTGCTCTCTAAATTTGTTTCTCAGTCCAGTAATCATCTTTGTAGATTACCTCAGTAATTTCTCCATTCAATGTCTTCCTTTCCAAATTAGTTGACGACCACAGCAGTACAATATCCAAGCTCGGATGACTATGTTTTGGGAAGGTGAGAGGTCAGGTTATGCAAGAATGTTAGAAATGGCTTCCATCAGTTTCTGCCCTATCTACTCTAAAAATTTTGGGTTATTAGAACTTAGAGATTTATGAGTAGATAATACAATATAGTTATCTTGGCAAGATATCCAACATGAGATTATAGTCATAATAACAATATAGTCACAAGGCCAATATATAGTCACCGGAATATTATATTTATCATGATAATGTATCACTTATGACAAAATATGCATGATTAGAAAATGACAATATAGCACCTATAAAAGATATCACATTGCTAATATAGCCAAGGTGACGATATATACACGATAGTACTGTAACGAAAATAAGAAGATGGTCAAAATGACAACTTGGTCATAATGACAATACTGCCACTATGTATATATATTCTCCATGACACTATAGCTACACTGACAGTAAAGCTATCTTCACAGAAGTGTAAAATTGAAAATACAGCAAACGACAATATAGCCACCATGACAATACAGCCATCTTGACAATAAAGTCACGATATAAATCAATCGCCAGCACATTAGAAACGCGTTGAGAGTAATTTACAGACTTTATAGATATCATGAAAATATAGCCCCCATGTCAATATATTTGCTATGACAATTTAGCCATTATGATAATACAGTCACGTCGACAATGTATTCACTATGACAATAAAACTACAATGATCATATAACTGATATGACAATACAAAGGAAAAATATAGAAACATTCAACTTATATTCACAAAGGCAATATAACCACCTGACAATATAGATAGTGTAAATAAATAGTCGTTTTCGGATCATAGGAAACATATAGACTCCAGGACAATATAGTCTCTGTGAAAGAACAGTGACTCAGACAGGATTTATCATTATAATATAGTCATAACATTATAGCTGTCATGTAATTGTAGTCACCATGACAAAATTATCACAATGAAATAAAACGGCATTACAATATAGTTACCATAACCATACACCAATCATGATTATATAATCAGCAGGTTGACATAAACAATATCACAGTGTAAAAACCATGACAATTTAAGTGACACGATGAATGATATCCATTCACTTACACTTACAATACCAAATAAGCCGCCATGAAAATATTATTATCATGATTATATAATGACAACAATATTGTAGCTAATAACAAAATATATCCCGAACGACAAAATTAACCATAGCAATATAGCCATTAAGTTGATATAGCGACCAAGATAATGTAGCCAGGACGGCATTATATTGAAAATAACAATACAGCCACCATGCCAATGTCTTCACCATGACAATGTAGCTACCATGAAAATATAGTAACCTTGACTATATATCTACCATGATAAAATATTTGAATTGAAAAATATCCACAACAAGAGTTTAGCTGTTAAAACACGATATCACCTTTCCAATATCGCCAAAATGTTATTATTACCATCATGACAATATACCGCCAGAAAAGAAAAATATATACCCACTACTTGACAATATAGCTATTCTGACAATATTGCCAACATGAAAAGACAGTCACCTTCTTGTTATATAACAAAAATGACAAATAGCCACCATGGCAATATAGTGACCTGACAATACAGCCATCATGGCAATATAGTGACCTAACAAAACAGACATCATGGCAATATAGCAACCATGACAATGTGATCTTAATGACAATAGAGACAACATGACTATATAGTCACGATGACAATACAACCACCGTGACAATACAGATAACATGACAGTACCGTCTCTAAGACATTATTGCCATGAATTCAACAAATTGAATGACAATATAGATATTATGGCAACACAGTCACCATGACAATATACTCAGAAATGCAATATAATCGCCATAATAAAATCATCCTCTCATGAAAATGTAGCCACCTTACCATTTTGGTTTCCCCTGCAATGTTGCCACAGTAATAAAAGATTTACCAAGACAGTACTGAAACCATAACAATATAGCATATCATGGCAATGTAGTCACCTGATAATTTAATCAAAATGACAATTTCTCTTCTATAATGGCATATGCTCAAGGGCAATATCAACACCATTAAAAAAGCTTCTATGAAAATACAGTCACTATGACATTATAAATATCAGGATAAAAAAGTCACCATGACAATATAGTTATCATGGCAATATAGCCACTATAACATTATAGTCATAATGACAATATAGTCGCTGTGACAATATTGTCACCATGATAATATGATTATCATGATAATATATCGATTATGACAAATTATGCATGAGTTAAATAATGATAATATATCGCCTATAGAAAAAGATCATCTTGCCAATATAGCTAAGGTGACGATATATATATATCATAGCAATGTAACTGATACGTTCTGGTACGTTCATAATGACAATACTGCCACTATGAAAATATGTTCCCCATGACACTATAGCTACACTGACAATAAAGCCATATTCACATAAGAGTAACATTGAAAATACAGCTACATTGTCATGGTGACGATATTGGCATGGTGGCTGTATTGTTATTTTCAATATAATGCCATCCTAACTACATTATCTTGTTCGCTATATTTACTTGCAGGCTATATTGCTATGGTTAATTTTGTCGTTGGGAATATATTGTGTCATTAACTACAATTTTGTTTTAATCATATTATCATAATGATAATATTATCATCGCGGCTAATTTGGTAATGTGTATGGATGTCTTATCATTGTAAGACTCACGCACACTTCCATTAATTTTTCATTAGGTATTTGTCATTATCATTTTAATGTGAGTTACATAGAGTTAGATGCATGTTGCCACGGGCTCACTGTTCCCACGGGCTACTGTTAATCAGGATGTTTGAACACGTAAGAGCTGATCTGTTATTTGAACACGTTGTTGAATGGGTGTTGACGGACTCCCATACAACCCCTGCCACTGTGACCTGAGGGGACACACTGGCCAGCATCGTCACACTGTTCACTAGAGTGTGTCGTAGTGTCATAAGACTATAGCCCAGAGTACTACAGATGCACGTACATATTCTTTTGTAATAAATCTACAAAGGCCGCCTGATCTTCATTGACTACCATCCACGAAGAAGACCTGTATTCATTCCTGACAATTCAATCTTACAAATGGTGGCAGCGGAGTAAGAGCCTATGTGACCGCGGACGACCGTCACGTCTACTTCATATTTCTACGTCTGGTGGTCCCAGCAGTCATACAAGCCTACCTGACAGTCTTGGCGCTCGCTCCACTGGACGTTAAGGGCGGAATCCACGGCCGACTACGTTCTCCATCACCCGTATCTCCAGGCAGTGAAGATACGTCTTTATTGCATTGCTGACGCTGTGTCACTTGCAAGGGAACACAGCGCCTCCACCGTGGAGTGCTGTCATCACATCCACGCGTCTCCAGCAAGGTCAGCGATCCTGCCAACACCAACGTGGAGGTCATCTTGTCAACCGCTCCAGAGACGCGTCATCATCAGCCGTGGCGACATCCCAGACGTCAGCATCGCGTGGTCCAGCCCTTGTTGCTCGCTCAACTTTCCTACTAGCGAGCCTCTACTCTGCACACATCTTCACCTCGCTACACCCAGCGAGTCGCTACTCTGCACACGTCTCCACCTCGCTACACCCAGCGAGTCGCTACTCTGCACACATCTTCACCTCGCTACACCACACCCGAGACGTCTAAGCGAGCGAATCTCCCATTCAGGTAAGAACTGTGTCAAAATGGTTCACTCTGTGAGGTATGCTCCTTTTGTGTGTTACTAGTCCCTAGTCTATCAATATAGACATATGTATATACATATACTTTTGGGTAATATGACTATTCGTCCTTGTAGCTTAACAAATTAATCTAAGGGTTTTTCTTGCATATATTCTTATGTTTTCATACATTGATACTGTTGTTTTTAGTGATGATTACTTTCGCATACAGAATCTTGTATTGATATGTTGTTATCCCATACTTTTTATTGCCTTTATTTCGGTGAGTATTTTCAAATAATATTCAGGTTAGGTATTTTAGATTAGGACAATAGTGTTCATTGTATTTTGATTTTTAGAGAGGTTTATTACTTAAACACTTTAAGTCAGATTGTATTACATGTCTGATGATATTCCACGCGGTAATCGTAAAGGTTCATATGTACTTAGGAAATTACCTAGGATCCCTTATTATAAACGGAACCAGCCTTCTAAAATGGCGACGTCACACAAAGTTGTTTTGATAGATTCTGGTGACACAGATGACCCACAGAAACCTTCTCATACGTTACCACACCCACACCCACCTCCCCCTCCACCTCACAAAAACTCAGGACAATCAGATACTTCACATAAAACAGTTTTCATACTAAAACAAGCTAGGGAACCACACGAGTTATTTGATGGTAAACTGTCAAATTTTGATCGGTGGATCAGGAACGTAGAGGACAGTGTTGAACATAATGGTGAGTCAGGAGACAAAGCGCTTATATCGGCTGCTAAAAATCTCATTGATTTCAACAAGCCTAACAATTACGCTAGGGTTGTTTATGACTCAGAGGATGTTCAAAACTGTACATCTTGGGAGGAGTTTAAAACGTTGTTTGAATTAGGTTGTGAGGAATCACTCTCAGATAATCTACTAACCGTCCTTTTACGTGCTCTTAACACTACATACACGGATGATACGTCAATCCCTGATCACTGGAGTACCACCTTACATGGAAAAATGAGGTTATTTAGGCAGGCTTACGAATCCTCACCCTGGATGTCGGCCATGATGAAGCCTGAAACTCATGTGCAAACACTCGTGCGTTTATTACACATACTCTTCATTCTCAAGGACCTGACCTCTAGACGTAGCTCGGCGGTTACTTGATGAAGACATCGACCCATCATGGTCAGTAACGAAAGTATTGAGTTACACTAAAAAGAAAGGTGGATATCACAACACCAAGACACTGGGGAGGGTGTCGGCTTCCCAATGTATGAGGAAACATTCTAGTGATCCACACAATCATTCCTCTCACGGCCACTTAAAGCGATGCAGTGATGACAAACACTCACATAAGGTGACGTGTTTCCTGTGTAGCCAACCAGGATATCAAGCGAATGTGTGTCCTTACACATGGGACTCATTCTCACGTGAGCCTCGACCAGAACAACAAACGCAGTCAACAACCCATGTCATCACAGCCTCGGTCGTCACAATTCTGCCGACCTAGTCATGATTTCCTCCAGTCAGACATCAGGCTGACCTTCACCCGCTCGCGCCCAACACCACCAAGCAGGTGTTCATATCATAGCAACGCTAGACACACTTCAGCGGAATGCCGAGCATTAGCTAGACAGACGTCACCTAACACAGGTTCATCATGTCATTATCAACAATGACAATCTCTCGCTCATGACAAGACTCCATCACATAAGGAACTCTTAAGACATTTTCGTTCTTCGCCATTTTCTCACATTACAAGTTTCGATTTAGTGGGTTCTTTCTAGAATAAGCCAGTCACAATCTTTCTAGACAGCGGCGCGGAAGCAGATGTCATTCATTATGAATTTATTCAACCATTAATGCGCACTCAACTTGTTCAATGCTCGGACTTTTACCCATCCCGTCAAAGTATCTCAAATGAAAATCTCGACGTAAGGGGCACTATTAAAATGAACATTCGCATAGGCGACTCGGTCATGACCGTCACCCCTTACATTGTTCGTGGTGTAACTTTTCCTGCTAACTTGTTACTAGGACGCCATTCTATGGCACAACATAAAATCTGTCCTATTTATCATGAAAATGTTGTTTGTGTTGATAATACGTTCCTGCCGTTGTCAGAGAAGAGTTCTCACTCAGTCAGGGTCATTAATACATCTACTCCCACACCCTGCTTCACGGTAGATAATACCCACCCTTTTTATTTTTCTACTCATTGCCCTGGTAAACTTCAAACAAATATGACTCTGCATAGTAACACGTTAACGAAGGTTCCTCTCTCACTTTCTCGAACATGGATGACTGATCATGGACTGAGACATAGTCAGGGTGATCTCGCACTAAGAGTAGTTGCTGAACCTTCATCACTAACTGTCAAAGGACTATCGATGGATGCCTCTATTCATGAGACCGCAGATGGAGAGGTCACCATATACATTTCCAATACGGGACCCCACTCCTGTCTGTCTCCGTAGAGGGACCAAGCTTGTGGAATTCTCCGTTTTGAAGTCGGGAATTCAAGACGAGGAGTTACATGAGTTTACCATCCGTCTAGTCTCACATTCCATTAACCCACCACCGCCTATTCCTCCTACCCCTGACTCAGCAGTGCACGGCTTGAGTCAGCTCCCCACCATCACCCCTGACATGATATCCAAGGTAGGATTAACCAAACATGTTGACCAGTTAACAGACTTACTTAACCAGTATAGGTCTACTATTGCCTTATCAGGAGAACCACTCGGTAGAACTCATTTGGATGTTCACATTATTAACTTAGAGAAAAACACACAAGTCCCATTGACGTCCCAGCCTATCGCTTGCCACACGCACACAGAGACATAGCAAGCAAACTGGTTCAGGACATGTTGAAAGATAAGGTCATAGAAGAATCACGGTCACCATGGAATTTACCACTTCTGATCGTTCCGAAAAAGGACGAAACTTTTAGACCAGTCATAGATTTTAGAAAACTCAACAACAAGGTCACTTTGAAAGATGGTTTCCCATTACCAGTGGTATCAGAGCTTCTTCATAGCCTCGGTAACAATAAGGTATTTTCAACTTTGGATTTATTGAGCGGATTTTGGCAGATTCCCTTGTCAGTGGAAAGCCGTCCCCTGACTGTGTTCAGTACGCCAGATGGTCATTGGCAGTTCATATGCATCATGCACTTCGGTCTTCATTCCTCACCGGTGATCACCTTCTCAAGGTTAATGACTAACATTTGTCGTCACATGTTGGGCAAAGAAGTATTGGTTTATCTTGATGATATAATTGTCATGTCTCCAGATATTGCTTCTCATTTCAAAAGTCTTGAGAGAGTATTTCTACGACTTAAGGATGCGAACCTAAAAGTCAAGTTATCCAAATGTTCCTTTCTACAAACAAGAATTAATTACTTAGGTCACACCGTTGACGAAAACGGTATTCAACCTAATGCAGATAAAGTACGAACAATTGTGGAATGGCCAGTCCCTTCCACAACAGACAAGGTCAAATCCTTCCTCGGTTTCGCAAACCCACTCACTTCACTTCTGAAACAGGGAGTTACATTCCAGTGGTCTACAGCACAAGACAATGCGTTTAACTCATTCAAGCATCACTTGATCGAGGCGCCTATCCTTCGATTTCCCAACTTTGAGAAACCCTTCATTTTGCACACAGATGCTTGTAAACAGGGTCTTGGAGCTGTACTTATGCAGGAGTCATATAAGGATAGAATTTTTCCCATAGCCTATGCGAGCCATTCATGTTCAAAGACGGAATCGAAATACTCAGTAACTGAGTTAGAAGGCCTTACAGATGTTTGGGCACTCAAGCATTTTAAGGAATAGATATATGGTTACCCTATTACAGTTTATACAGATCGCAGAGCACTGTTAGGTATTTTTCAAAGACAAGAACCTACAGGAAAGTTTCAGAGATGATTTTTAACTACACAAAAATTTGACCCAGATTTTCGTTTTGTTTCTGGCTCATCCAATGTAGTTACAGACGCGCTCTCCCGCAGAGTGGGTGCAGTCACTGTAAATAATAGCCTCGTATATTTTGATGTAGAGAGGTTGAGATAGCATCAACGGGATGACCCAGTCTGGGATCCTATCATAGAATTCCTAGAGGGTATAAGATCTTCCTTGGATACTAAAACAGTTGTCCCAGTCAGAGAATTGTATTTAGCACAGTGGGGGAGTCTTGTGCAGGGACGCGAAATTAGGAGTGCCAGCCCGTGTTGTTAAACAAACAATCATTCCAACAGCATTAGTACAGGATTTCTTGAAGTTAGCACATGATTCACCCCAGGCCGCACACCCAGGCGCAGATAGATGCTATAAGCAAACTCGTTTGAGGTATTTTAGGCCAAGATACATAAAAACATTACAGATCATATTTTGAGGTGCCAAACCTATAACACTCATAAGGGAAGTCCCACTACCCCGCAGACTGTGTTGAAATATCCTTTACCTTCATACCCATGGGAAAGAGTTCATATGGACATATTAGGAGGTTTCTTAGGTCCATGGCAGGTTAGAGATACATTTTAGTAATTACTGATGCCTTCACGAGATATTGTGAATTAGTTCCAGTTCAAAATAAAGACGCAGCCACGGTCGCTAAGGCGTTCAAAAAATATATCTGAGACAGACATAATGCTCCGAAGATTTTAGTTATAGATAATTTTGGGGAATCTGATAACTCACTATTAGAAGAACTCTGTAAATTGTATAACATAAGTAAATGTAATATAATGGCGCATCACCCAGCCTCGAAAGGCCTGTCAGAGAGATTGAACCGTAAGATCCTCCAGTGTCTTCCCACCAACATTAATTTTGACCATGATGAATGGAGTGAGTACCTGTCTGATGTCCGATGCTCATTAAATTCAGCTTATCATAAGTCAATTGGAGACACACCCTTCCACGCCTTACACGGTTTTGATAAAGTGTTGCCGTATGACATAATAGCGTCCCCTCCTTCATGTCCAGCGGTCCAGAGATCAGTTGTAGCGGAAAAATATCGCACGACTCAATTGATTCATCAAAGGATCAAGGAAAATCTAGGTGAAGCCACTACAACCTTCACGAACCAGGCTGATAAATCCGCGAAACCATCAAAGGTACGTAGCTCCCGGACTCTTGGTAATGGTGCAGGAATTGAACACTAGAAGTGAGGTTCCTAAACTTGACCCAAAATGTTCTGGTCCCTTTTGAGTCTTAGCTCATTAAAGTGACATAAGTTTAGGGTTGGACATCTAAATACAGGTGACATTCGTGAAGAACATGAGGACCACTTGAAAGCTTTACAGTATTCTGAACATGATCATCCCGGTACCACAACAGACGGTATTCCTCAAACCCCAAACAATATCACTCAACCAACCTCTACCACTGTTCAGACTGTCCCCACACCAGAACCGACCACCCTCACAACACCACCACACACACATCAGTATTCATTAAGACCTCGCCTTTAAGAAGTTGCTAAGTTTATCATTTTCCAGGTTCTTCCTTCTCATGTCCTTATGGTGTCTTCCTATATATGACACCATGGCAGTACCAGGCTCCCTTCTCACGACTCCCCGCGAGGTCCGTCTCGAGAGGGACACACTCTCAGTTAAGCTGGGCCTGGAGGGTCTGCTCTACACTTACGATAATTTAGTAACACTAATGGAGGCCGTACCTCGTTTACGGTCTACCCTACTCAAATTTACACCAGTGCGTCCATCAGAAACTCTAGTGTTGCTCCTCCTCCAACTTTGTTAAACCAGTGGACCTGGAAATTGAATAGTACCTGTGTGATTCTGTATGACATAATGCAAGACATTGAATCTCCAGTAAATACTAATGCCAGGATGAACACGAAAAAGCAAAGGAGAAGCAAGAGAGGTCTGCTTAATTTTGTAGGGTCCCTCCAATCATATTTGTTTGGTATTGCTACTCAGGAAGAACTGAATTCAGTTAGGAATCAGGTTAGATCCTTAGAATTTCAACAACTTCCTAACAACAGGTATATTAAGGCTAAAGCTAAGATCTTAAAACAACATTCTAAATATTTGAATGACATAATGTTAACTGTTAATAACTTGACACAGCATGTAGCACTACTGTCAAAGTCTCTTAATCCCATATATGCTATAGTGACTATTTCCACATATGTTGATAGTTTATATGCCCAGATCACTTATCATGCACATTATTTCACTGGCTTATTGGAAGATGTTAATAATCTGGTAAACCAAGTTGTCACACCATCATTTTTTCCCTTCTCGGAACTCACACGTATCATTAAACAAGCATTGACGATATTCGGTTACACCCCAGCTCTCCCTCTGCATCACGTGGCCAGTTATTACTCCTTACTAACGGTTGACGTGATCCTCGAAGCGGTCATTATCCACATACCATTCACTGACTCCAATACTTACAGCCTTGTGAACGTAATACCATTCTCTTTTAATTATACAAAAGAGTTGCAAAAGACTATCGTCCTTGCTGATAACATGAACTTTCTCTTATATAATATTAATTCCTCGTTGATTGCACATCTCTCCATGGATGATTTAGCATTGTGCCATAAACCATTGCTTGACAACTTGATTTGCCCCCCCCCCCCCCCCCCCCATACCTTGGTTTTCCATAATTTACAAACAAACTCATGTAAGTACCAACTACTTTTAGGGCATCAACAAAATGTTCTTCATTCCTGTTCCTTTAAGGAAATTACTGTTACTGAACCTTGGATTGAAAGTATGGACAAATATCACGTACTGTTTTTTCCAGAACCACAAAATGTTCTCATTCATTGCCCACCTAATCATCCCAAATCTTATTTATTTCTGGGACACATTCAGTTAGGACAACAATATATTCTTATCAGTTCAAGTTTCAAATTGTTCGGCACTCATGATCATTTTTTGGGCCAGATTAATAGAGCTATCCCAAGTATAGAACGAATCCCCCGAAACATCAACTTATCCATCATTAATGAAGTTAATATCCAACACCTTCCATCTATGGTTCAAGAAAATTTAGATTCTGCAATAGATGTTTTGACTTTTGTACCTTTTAAGTACACGTCTCATGTTTCTGGATTTTCAATTATTTCGTTGTCTATTGCACTCATATTATTATTCATAGTATTCATCTTATATTATCGTCTACGACATAGGGTGTCTAATATAGAATTCCCTACAGCCACATTGGATGTTCAGAAGGTAGTCGCAGCAGCACTTTCTTATTTAAGGAGGAATCTAACTCCACAATAATATGTATTGAATGAGTTGCTTGAATTTTTTTTTGCATACTGATTTTGTTTATAACATATATATATATATATATATATATATATATATATATATATATATATATATATATATATATATATATATCTTTTTAATCCTCTAACAATTGTAGAGTGTGTTATTTATCTTATCAAGAATACTAGTTGATATAGGAGTAACTCTTGTTAATAACTATAATTTGCTTATTTCTGTACTCAGTATTATTTCATAAATAACCATAACTTTTCATGGCTCGCAGGAGCTTGAGCCAGGTTGTGGCCGAGCAAAATGTAAGACTCACGCATACTACCATTAATTTTTCATCAACTATTTGTTATTATCATTTTACTGTGAGTTACATAGAGTTAGATGCATGTTGCCACGGGCCCACTGTTCCCACGGGCTACTGTTACTCAGGATGTTCAAAACTGTACATCTTGGGAGGAATTTAAAACGTTGTTTAAATTAGGTTGTGAGGAATCATTCTCAGATAATCTACTAACTGTCCTTTTACGTGCTCATAACACTACATACACGGATGATATGTCAATCCCTGATCACTGGAGTACCACCTTACATGGAAGAATGAGGTTATTTAGGCAGGCTTACGAATCCTCACCCTGGATGTCGGCCATGATGAAGCCTGAAACTCATGTGCAAACACTCGTGCGTTTATTACACATACTCTTCATTCTCAAGGACCTGACCTCCAGACGTAGCTCGGCGGTTACTTGATGAAGACATCGACCCATCATTGTGGGTCAGTAACGAAAGTATTGAGTTACACTAAAAAGAAAGGTGGATATCACAACACCAAGACACTGGGGAGGTTGTCGGCTTCCCAATGTATGAGGAAACATTCTAGTGATCAACACAATCATTCCTCTCACGGCCACTTAAAGCGATGCAGTGATGACAAACACTCACATAAGGTTACGTGCTTCCGGTGTGGCCAACCAGGACATAAAGCGAATGTGTGTCCTTACACATGGGACTCATTCTCACGTGAGCCTCGACCAGAACAACAAACGCAGTCAACAACCCATGGCATCACAGACTCGGTCGTCACAATGCTACAGACCGTGTCATAATTTCCTGCAGTCAGACACCAAGATGACCTTCACCCGCTCGCGCCCCACAACACCAGACAGGTGTTCATATCATAGGAACGCTAGACACACTTCAGCGGAATGCCGAGCATTAGCTAGACAGACGTCACCTAACACAGGTTCATCATGTCATTATCAACAATGACAATCTCTCGCTCATGACAAGACTCCATCACATACGGAACTCTTAAGACATTTTCGTTCTTCGCCATTTTCTCACATTACAAGTTTCGATTTAGTGGGTTCTTTCCAGAATAAGCCAATCACAGTCTTTCTAGACAGCGGCGTGGAAGCAGATGTCATTCATTATGATTTTATTCAACCATTAATGCGCACTCAACTTGTTCAATGCTCAGACTTTTACCCATCCCTTCAAAGTATCTCAAATGAAAATCTCGACGTAAGGGGCACTATTAAAATGAACATTCGCATTGGCGACTCGGTCATGACCGTCACCCCTTACATTGTTCGTGGTGTAACTTTTCCTGCTAACTTGTTACTAGGACGCCATTCTATGGCACAACATAAAATCTGTCCTATTTATCATGAAAATGTTGTTTGTGTTGATAATACGTTCCTGCCGTTGTCAGAGAAGAGTTCTCACTCAGTCAGAGTCATTAATACATCTGCTCCCACGTCCTGCTTCACGAAGGCTAATACCCACCCCTTTTATTTTTCTACTCATTGCCCTGGTAAACTTCAAATAAATATGACTCTGCATAGTAACACGTTAACGAAGGTTCCTCTCTCACTTTCTCGAAAGTGGATGACTGATCATGGACTGAGACATAGTCAGGGTGATCTCGTACTAAGAGTAGTTGCTGAACCTTCATCACTAACTGTCAAAGGACTATCGATGGATGCCTCTATTCATGAGACCCCAGATGGAGAGGTTACCGTATACATTGCCAATACGGGACCCACTCCTCTCCGTCTCTGTAGAGGGGCCAAGCTTGTGGAATTCTCCGTTTTGAAGTCCGGAATTCAAGACGAGGAGTTACATGAGTTTACCATCCGTCTAGTCTCACATTCCATTAACCCACCACCACCTACTCCTCCTACCCCTGACTCAGCAGTGCACGGCTTGAGTCAGCTCCCCACCATCACCCCTGACATGATATCCAAGGTAGGATTAACCAAACATGTTGACCAGTTAACAGACTTACTTAATCAGTATAGGTCTACTATTGCCTTATCAGGAGAACCACTCGGTAGAACTCATTTGGATGTTCACATTATTAACTTAGAGAAAAACACGCAAGTCCCATTGACGTCCCAGCCTATCGCTTGCCACACGCACACAGAGACACAGCAAACAAACTTGTTCAGGACATGTTGAAAGATAAGGTCATAGAAGAATCACGGTCACCATGGAATTTACCACTTCTGATCGTTGCGAAAAAGGACGGAACTTTTAGACCAGTCATAGATTTTAGAAAACTCAACAACAAGGTCACTTTGAAAGATGGTTTCCCATTACCAGTGGTATCAGAGCTTCTTCATAGCCTCGGTAACAATAAGGTATTTTCAACTTTGGATTTATTGAGCGGATTTTGGCAGATTCCCTTGTCAGTGGAAAGCCGTCCCCTGACTGTGTTCAGTACGCCAGATGGTCATTGGCAGTTCATATGCATCATGCACTTCGGTCTTCATTCCTCACCGGTGATCACCTTCTCAAGGTTAATGACTAACATTTGTCGTCACATGTTGGGCAAAGAAGTATTGGTTTATCTTGATGATATAATTGTCATGTCTCCAGATATTGCTTCTCATTTCAAAAGTCTTGAGAGAGTATTTTTGCGACTTAAGGATGCAAACCGAAAAGTCAAGTTATCCAAATGTTCCTTTCTACAGACACGAATTAATTACTTAGGTCACACCGTTGACGAAAACGGTATTCAACCTAATGCAGATAAAGTACGAACAATTGTGGAATGGCCAGTACCTTCCACAACAGACAAGGTCAAATCCTTCCTTGGTTTAGCAGGATATTATCGAAGATTTATCGATAATTTCGCGAGGATCGCAAACCCACTCACTTCACTTCTGAAACAGGGAATTACATTCCAGTGGTCTACAGCGCAAGACAATGCGTTTAACTTACTCAAGCGACACTTGATAGAAGCACCTATCCTTCGATTTCCCAACTTTGAGAAACCTTTCATTTTGCACACAGATGCTTGTAAACAGGGTCTTGGAGCTGTACTTATGCAGGAGTCAAATAGGGGTAGACTTTTTCCCATAGCTTATGCGAGCCGTACTTGTTCGACGACGGAATCGAAATACTCAATAACAGAATTGGAAGGCCTTGCAGTTGTTTGGGCACTCAAGGAATACATATATGGTTACCCTATTACAGTTTATACAGATCACAGAGCTCTGTTGGGTATTTTTCAAAGACAAGATCCTACAGGAAAGTTTCAGAGGTGGATTTTAACTATACAAGCATTTGACCCAGATTTTCGCTTTGTTTCGGGTTCATCCAATGTAGTTGCAGACGCACTCTCCCGCAGAGTGGGTACAGTCACTGTAGGTAATAGCCCCGTAGATTTTGATGTAGAAAGGTTGACACGACATCAACGAGATGACCCAGTCTGGGGTCCTGTCATAGAATACCTACAGGGTGTAAAATCTTCATTGGATGCTAAAACAGTTGTTCCAGTCAGAGAATTGTATTTATCGCAGGGAGTCTTGTGCAGGGACGCGAAATTAGGAGTGCTCGCCCGTGATGTTAAGCAAACAATAATTCCAACAACATTAGTACAGGATTTCTTGAAGTTAGCACATGATTCACCGCAGGCCGCACACCCAGGCGCAGATAAATGTTATAAGCAAACTCGTTTGAGGTATTTCTGGCCAAGAATGCAGAAAAGCATTAAGGATTATATTTTGAGGTGCCAAACATGTAACACACACAAGGGAAGTCCCACTACCCCGCAGACTGTGTTGAAATATCCTTTACCTACATACCCATGGGAAAGAGTTCATATGGACATATTAGGAGGTTTCCCTAGGTCCATGGCAAGCTACGGATACATTTTAGTAATTACTGATGCCTTCACGAGATATTGTGAATTAGTCCCAGTTCAAAATAAAGACGCAGCCACGGTCGCTAAGGCGTTCAAAAAATATATCTTAGACAGACATAATGCTCCTAAGATTTTGGTTACAGATAATGGTGGCGAATTTAATAATTCATTATTAGAAGAACTCTGTAAATTGTATAGCATAAATAAATGTAATATAATGGCACATCATCCAGCCTCGAATGGCCTGGCAGAAAGGTTGAACCGTAAGATCCTCCAGTGTCTTCGCACCAACATTAATTTTGATCATGATGAATGGAGTGAGTACCTGTCTGATGTCCAATGTTCATTAAACTCAGCTTATCATAAGTCAATTGGAGACACTCCCTTCCACGCCTTACACGGTTTTGATAAAGTGTTGCCGTATAATATAATAGCGCCCCTTCCTTCATATCCAGCGGTCCAGAAATCAGTTGTAGCGGAAAAATATCGCACACCTCAATTGATTCATCAAAGGATCAAGGAAAATCTAAGTGAAGCCACTACAACCTTCACGGATCAGGCTAATGAATCCACAAAACCATCAAAGGTACACACAGCAAAAAAACTATCGCGCGTTTTTTGTACGAAACAAAATGACGCACCAGACGTGGAATAATGGAACAGTCAACATTTTCCTGTGAGATGGTGGTAGCCCAGATGTCCCTGCCTGTGGGTGTCCTCACCTATCTAATGGCAACGATATATCCTTCCGTATGTAGTACAGTAGATGGGATACGTAAATTGAGCATGTCAATGTAATATTCTGCACAGTAAGGCATATTGCAGTAATCATTATCTCTTGCAAAGTGTCAAATTCGTGGTGTAGAATAATATACTACATGGTAACTACGACACCCTGCTTCATACCGGCGGTGATTTATCTGTCTGCTGGTTTAGATTAATCAGCAACCTCACGTAATATGTAGTATCACCTGTGTGACTGATAACAGTATGTCACAAACCTGGCACCACATCATAGTATTTAGTAAACCAACATGAAAAGTAATGACTCTTTTCATGGATCTGCATTAGTTAACTTCCCTTTAACAGTGAAAATCAGATTTCTATATAACATGACCATAGACATGTTGTTGGAGGTTAAGAAAGTAATCTTTGACTGTAAATTTTATTATTTCAATACTTGGTATAACCTCGTCCCGTTGCCAACACTTCATTGAGCCTTCGAGGCATGGATGCCACTAACGTCTGCGTTAAGTTCCTACCAGAAGGGCTTCGTAGATGTTGCCATGCTTGTAAAGCATCATTTACGACTGTAGCACGACATCGATGTTGTCGGTCAGGCATGCCTTTCTGCATGGCCGCCCATACGTGCTCTATCGGGTTGAGATCAGGCGATTTTGCAGGATGTGGCACACTGTTATACGTAGATGGCGAGCATACCACGCCTTTACAACCCTGGATGTGTGAACTGGGCTGTTATCTTGGACGAGGTAAAATGGCTCCGGCTCTGGAAACAACATAGCCCCCACTGAAGGTAGCAGGACCTCCTCCAGTATCTCAACGTATCTAGGTCCGGTCAACTGGCCAGGCCCGACATCCACCAACTCACCGACACCAGCACCATGGATGGATCCAACCAAATAGTCCTGCACTGACGCGTGCGCCCACTCCTCCTGCTACCCACCACATGTTGTGTCTCGTATCTGGTTATATAAAATGTATAAAATTACATAAGACAGTGTGTCTTAATCATATTAGTGCAACTGTTGCTGCAATATAGATTAAGATGATAACTAAGTGAATTAAAAAATGTTAACTAACTTAATATATAATAATTATTTATTATGATATCACATCGTAAATGGAGATTATTGCTACAGTATTTACATATGCCGTATAAAGTGATCATGATCACTGTTATTCACTTAAAAAATAATGAGTGTGCATAACTCAAATGTAATACTGCAGCACAACAGGACGTTTCAAGCAGCAAACCACTGTGGTGGCCGTGGCACCATGGTTTCAAAGCACTTCCGGAACGGTTGTTCATGTTGGCCTCACCATAAATTGTCATTATAAAATGGAAAATATGTTATATAGCATAACCTCTGTGTGTGTGTGTGTGTGTGTGTGTGTGTGTGTGTGTGTGTGTGTGAGACAGACAGACAGAGAAAGAGCTAACCTGGTGTTAGGATGCCGCCAAACATGTTTGTTTGCAGGGGGACCATCGCTGCAGAAGGTTTTTTCATCACAAAAGATGACGTTCTCCCAAAACTGATGTGGCTTGTCCGCATACTCCAACGCATACTCCACCCTGCTCTCCATGTTTGCCTCACTTAACACAGGTTTTGTTGCTGGTATGCGACCACGTAGCCCCTCAGAGTGATGTCTGTTTCGGACAGTTTGAGGCGTGCACTGCAGACCAAGAGTATCCCGAATGTTGCTAGCGGGCGTGAAGGGGGCAGCAGCAGCAATGACAGCTGCTATGGCCTAGGGAAAGGATGACATATTGCAAATATAACATGTGATGTGGTTGTTTACATAACATCAAGTGGTCCAGTATACCTATATATGCAACATCATTACCTGATCATCTACCGGGGTTGTGCAACGTGGGCGCCCACGCCGATGCCTGTTGTCTGTGTTGCCCAACTCTGCCTGTCGGCGAATCCATCGTGCTACGGTTGACCGGTGAATACCAAGACGTCTGCCAATTTCAGAGTCGCTGTAGCCCTCATTATGAAGCTGTAGAATAGCTTCACGTGTCGCTTGTGAGGTCTCCATGGTAAAATTAGATATACCACAAAAACAACCTTTCGACATTGGCTCGCAGTGAACTATACCCGCGCTGTTTCATTGTTTCAAAAATATATCGCATGTCTCATTACATTTCCTGCATGGACACGAAATGACGGTGTAAGATAACCTTTATGGACTGCCACGAACCCAGATGTGCTATAGAATAATACAATATCAATAGTAAAACATATTCTTCCCAAATTACACCTATACAATATGAAGGTATTGTGTTTACCTGGCATCACATTGAGGTATGCTGCAGCTACCACATGCCCCCGGGGGTTGCCGCATATAGCTGTGTGTGTCTCACAGATATATTACACACACCAATTCAAAAGTAGGGGTTCGTACTGCCTTGTATGATGTAATTTTATTGTTAATAATATAATGCCGCTCTTGTGGCACGTAACTTACATGGGTCTAGCATAGGACTCTGGAAACCTGTGGCTTCCAAGCACGTATACCAACCCTACCGGCATAGTACATCAGGTAGGTCAATGATCATTACACACGTCTTCAGACCCCCTCTGCGCGATAGTTTTTTTGTTGTGTGTACACAAACACTTAACGAATATTGACAGTGGTCTCCGCTTGCAAAGACACAAAAAACATTCATGAACAGATTTCCATATTTACAGCCGCTGACATGAGCACTCGTGCACAAGCATTCTTACACACATATACACACTTGCATACAAAAATATTCTTACAGACACAGACACACTTGCATACAAAAATATTCTTACACACACAGACACACTTGCATACAAAAATATTCTTACACACACAGACACACTTGCATACACAAACATCCTTACACACACACATATACACATTTGCATACACAAATATTCTTACACACACAGACACGCATAGACAAACATTCTTACACACACACACATATACAGACTTGCATACGCAAACACAAGCATATAATAAGACCGCTCTCAGCAATACACAAACAAAAAATTATACGAAAACATACACTCATAAACCTCTGGAACAGCATAGAAAATCCATTGGCGATCCAGTGTGAGGCATGGAGTTGGTAGGAACGCTCCGAACTTCTCACATTCCCGCACGAGTTTGGAGCAAATCTCAAGTAGTAAGTTTACGATCGGGCCTGATGGTGAGGCAAGGCAATAGCGAACCTGAGGAGGAGTATATGGTTCCCACACCTGGTGATATCTACAGGTCAGGATCGATGAGGAGACTACGAGTGGACGGGAATATAAATGGATGATGGTCATAGGAGTGTAGTGATGCTGTATGCGAATCCTTCAGTGGGTTTGGCAGACTAGAAGAGTTGCAGAAGGTTCATCTTGAGGGAACTCTCCTGGTGAATATATTTCATGCTCTCCTCATTATTTTTGCTGTTTACTTCTATCTTTATCTTTCTTTCCAACAATCAATAACACAACGCTGTTCCTTCACTTATTACGGCTGACATCACCAGCAATGTTGGACAAGCTCCTCTTTTAGCACTGTGAACAAATACATGTCACACAGCTATCATATCATCTTCCGTAAGGAGGAATTCATGCTACTTTCGCTGTATTTCTCCTCATTCTTACCGGTTTTCTTGTTATCCTTTCAGATATCAACAACACAGAAATGTTCGTTTTTTTTTCTGAGACGAATAACTTTAACCTTTGTATGCTTGTGAATTGATTCAGCGAGCTGAGAACCAGTTTCTATAACCCCTTTTCGCCTTTCTTGAAAGATCAAAGTTTACCTACGATTACCCCATCTCTTTTTGCTCATTAAATCACTTAATTTCCTCTGTAAATGAAACATAGTAACAGCCACGTCCTCTCACACTTATTATGTCTTGGCTAAAACATATTCATTGTGTGTGCTGAAGGAGACATACTGCTTACGAGGTTTGGCCCTTCTAGCTCTTTGTTTGCTTTATGCCTACCTCAGTGTCATGCTTGACGTAGGAGCAATTGCTCTGACCATCCTTAACCAACACCTGTCTTGATCTCTGACCGCGTCTGACCCACCATGTAAGGGAATAAGCGTTATTAGTGCCGATGTCCATAGCTTAAAGCGACGGCTATCTACGTACGGTTCAGTGTCAAGAAATGATGGACTCGTTGCTCTCAGATGAACTGAAGAAATATCATGGGTACATATTCCCCCAGCGATGAACACCAAAGCAGGACCGGGAAAAAAGAAAAATATATACTTACATTGTTATAGGCGTATAGACTGTGTGAGTAATCATCTAGATTTACGTATCTGCATATGTAAATATTCAGGAGAGAAAAGAACTTAGAGAAATGAACATAAATAAACACAAACCTCTGAAATAAATCAGATGAAAAATATACAAG
This sequence comes from Panulirus ornatus, assembly GCF_036320965.1. Lineage (NCBI taxonomy): Eukaryota > Metazoa > Arthropoda > Malacostraca > Decapoda > Palinuridae > Panulirus > Panulirus ornatus. Next base: position 34,078,030 of record NC_092281.1, read on the forward strand.
GCGGAATAAAAAAAGAAAAAAAAAGCACCGCAACGAGACCTACACAGCATATTCAAACACCTATATTGACAACAACTGGAAAGCAGGTTTATAAGGCAATGAATACCTTATGAAGGTTATTGGATCGACCGTTGTGTTACGCCTGTGGAGTGTTCCCTACCTTCTTTCGTCTTTCCAGTCCTCCTATAACCTTTCTCCACCTGTAGGTGATAGCATCAACACAACATTCGATGCTCAGTTTAATCTCTTCCATATTCTCATTTCTGTTACCTCTGACGTTATCATTCCTCTTTCATCCGAGATGATCATGATTATGGCAAGTCTTTGCCATTGCTATGTCCACCGTCACGAAAAAAAGAATAGAAGGAATGGTTCATCAACTACCATTTACATTCTTCGTAAAGAACAGAGGCGCAGATCCTGAAAAGAAGAAAAAACAGGAAATGAGAAGTTTAAACATGGATCAGCGGTATATGGAGTGGTTTATAGCGGTAGCCAGGGTGGCTAACACTGTCAACACTCCAACAAGTACTTGACTTGAAAGTATATTGCACAAACTCAGACCGTTATTATCTGCTCCAGTGGACATTATTGTACCCAAGATTGATTTTGTCAGCCCAGGGCTTTAGAGCGTTAATGGCTATTTTCATTGTTGTATATAAAACTTTTTTTCAGGTAGACGTAAGAAATGTTGGAGCTGGTGATTTATATCTGTTGTTGTTGCCTCTAGCACTATCAGCTGTACTGGGCATGTCTAGCTCTTTAGCGTTAGTTGATAAGTTTGTGTGTTTAGGTATCCGCATATTATACTTACCAGTGTCTGTGAAACAGTAGTTATGTTACCCAGTACCTACTTCTTAAACGTCAAGGTAATGAAGTGTGTGGGTAAGTCTTCCATCATGATGACTATCACTCAGTAGGAGCCCGGCACCAGCTGAGGATGAGGAGTGGAGGCCACCGCAATACATCAGGACAGGCAGACATCTGGAAGATAAAGCTTTTTGAGGTTCTCTTTCCCTGATCTACGTATAGTTTGGCTGCTGTAAAGGCTGCCAGGTTGTAGGATTACAGTGGTAAACAACTATAACATAACCCATGATTTACGGGACGATGAACAGGTTCGCTTTTGGGAATGGGACGAGAGGGTCTCTGGGATGAAAACGTCAAAGTAATGTTCAAGACGTTAACTGAAATATAATGAAAGATAAAGTGTTGGATTTTTAATGTTTCGTCTACCCCTGTAGACTCCTTTAATGGAGGATTTCTTTATTTTCTTTGAAGGGAGTGTACTCCCAGTGATGCAGCCTCGCCAAAGTGACTTACCGATCGGGGTGTGACCTCTTGCAGGTAGAGTACGATGAAATACACACACACACACACACACACACACACACACACACACACACACACACACACACACACACACACACACACCTATTTCCCTTGGAACCTTCTGAACACTCCATCCCCGGACACTTCACTACGACCCGAACATCGCGGACACACCCGCTCCCCTGCACCCCATCCATGAATACCACACACAATTAGACACTGACGATCCCGAGGTAGAGTCTGACGACGACCCCGAGGTCGAGGTAGTCGACCCTCAGGTAGACACTGACGATCCCGAGGTAGAGTCTGACGACAACCCCGAGGTCGAGGTAGTCGACCCTCAGGTAGACACTGACGATCCCGAGGTAGTCTGACGACGACCCCGAGGTCGAAGTAGTCGACCCTCAGGTAGACACTGACGATCCCGAGGTAGAACCTGACGACGACCCCGAGGTCGAGGTAGTCGACCCTCAGGTAGACACAGTCGAACCCGAGGAATTGTCACCAACCCCCTCCGTGGCACCATTGTCACCACCCCACTCCGTGGCACCATTGTCACCAACCCCCTCCGTGGCACCATTGTCACCAACCCACTCCGTGGCACCATTGTCACCAACCCACTCCGTGGCACCATTGTCACCACCCCACTCCGTGGCACCATTGTCACCAACCCACTCCGTGGCACCATTGTCACCAACCCACTCCGTGGCACCATTGTCACCAACCCCCTCCGTGGCACCATTGTCACCAACCCACTCCGTGGCACCATTGTCACCAACCCCCTCCGTGGCACCATTGTCACCAACCCCCTCCGTGGCACCATTGTCACCAACCCCCTCCGTGGCACCATTGTCACCAACCCCCTCCGTGGCACCATTGTCACCAACCCCCTCCGTGGCACCATTGTCACCAACCCCCTCCGTGGCACCATTGTCACCAACCCCCTCCGTGGCACCATTGTCACCAACCCCCTCCGTGGCACCATTGTCACCAACCCCCTCCGTGGCACCATTGTCACCAACCCCCTCCGTGGCACCATTGTCACCAACCCCCTCCGTGGCACCATTGTCACCAACCCACTCCGTGGCACCATTGTCACCAACCCCCTCCGTGGCACCATTGTCACCAACCCCCTCCGTGGCACCATTGTCACCAACCCCCTCCGTGGCACCATTGTCACCAACCCCCTCCGTGGCACCATTGTCACCAACCCCCTCCGTGGCACCATTGTCACCAACCCCTCCGTGGCACCATTGTCACCAACCCCCTCCGTGGCACCATTGTCACCAACCCCCTCCGTGGCACCATTGTCACCAACCCCCTCCGTGGCACCATTGTCACCAACCCCCTCCGTGGCACCATTGTCACCAACCCCCCTCCGTGGCACCATTGTCACCAACCCCCTCCGTGGCACCATTGTCACCAACCCCCTCCGTGGCACCATTGTCACCAACCCCCTCCGTGGCACCATTGTCACCACCCCACTCCGTGGCACCATTGTCACCAACCCCCTCCGTGGCACCATTGTCACCAACCCCCTCCGTGGCACCATTGTCACCACCCCACTCCGTGGCACCATTGTCACCAACCCCCTCCGTGGCACCATTGTCACCAACCCCCTCCGTGGCACCATTGTCACCAACCCCCTCCGTGGCACCATTGTCACCAACCCCCTCCGTGGCACCATTGTCACCAACCCCCTCCGTGGCACCATTGTCACCAACCCCCTCCGTGGCACCATTGTCACCAACCCCCTCCGTGGCACCATTGTCACCAACCCACTCCGTGGCACCATTGTCACCAACCCCCTCCGTGGCACCATTGTCACCACCCCACTCCGTGGCACCATTGTCACCAACCCACTCCGTGGCACCATTGTCACCAACCCCCTTCGTGGCACCATTGTCACCAACCCACTCCGTGGCACCATTGTCACCAACCCACTCCGTGGCACCATTGTCACCAACCCCCTCCGTGGCACCATTGTCACCAACCCACTCCGTGGCACCATTGTCACCAACCCCCTCCGTGGCACCATTGTCACCAACCCCACTCCGTGGCACCATTGTCACCAACCCCCTCCGTGGCACCATTGTCACCAACCCCCTCCGTGGCACCATTGTCACCAACCCCCTCCGTGGCACCATTGTCACCACCCCACTCCGTGGCACCATTGTCACCAACCCACTCCGTGGCACCATTGTCACCAACCCCCTCCGTGGCACCATTGTCACCAACCCACTCCGTGGCACCATTGTCACCAACCCCCTCCGTGGCACCATTGTCACCAACCCACTCCGTGGCACCATTGTCACCAACCCCCTCCGTGGCACCATTGTCACCAACCCCCTCCGTGGCACCATTGTCACCAACCCCCTCCGTGGCACCATTGTCACCAACCCACTCCGTGGCACCATTGTCACCAACCCCCTTCGTGGCACCATTGTCACCAACCCACTCCGTGGCACCATTGTCACCAACCCCCTTCGTGGCACCATTGTCACCAACCCACTCCGTGGCACCATTGTCACCAACCCACTCCGTGGCACCATTGTCACCAACCCACTCCGTGGCACCATTGTCACCATCACGGCCACGTCGTATGGCCAGAATGTCATACGAAGACTTTATCAGTGTTTGGCCGTGCGCTAGGCCGCCACCTGGAGCGAGAAGTAGCTCCCCTCAGTGAAAAGGGTGAATGATTTCTCGCTATGAATGTTCTCTTTCTATTTTTTAACCAAAGATAAATTTTAAAGCCATTAACTTCTATTCAAAGACACTGACTAAACTTTATGTACAACTCGCCTCTTCAGCCAGCAGAATTTGTTGGAGAAGAAACTTCGAGGGTATTATATATGGTGTGAGGTGTTTTGATGGTGTAGCTAATTAGACGATTAGAGAGATCTTTGGTAATAAAAATATGTGAGATTGAGAAAGCTGCAGAGGGTGCCTTTAAATGCTTTGGACATAGGGTAGGAATGAGTAAGGAGAGCTTGACAAAGAGGATACATGTATGGCAAACCTCCCAATTATCTTCCTAAAGTTAAGGTGAGTTCCTTGACTAGATTCTCCTTATTTATGAGAAGGTATTCCTCACGTTCATCTACTCTCTCACAACAATGGTCTCATGACACATCATGGGGATTCATCTCCAAGCTGGCCAATGTTGACTCTTGGTCAATAACGTTAGTGCTGTATCACGGATTCTTGTGTGTATGTGTGTGTGTGTGTGTGTGTATGTGTGTGTGTGTGTGTGTGTGTGTGTGTGTGTGTGTGTGTGTGTGTGTGTGTGTGTGGTGTTTAGAAAGAGAGAGATAGATAGAGAGAGAGAGAGAGAGAGAGAGAGAGAGAGAGAGAGAGAGAGAGAGAGAGAGAGAGAGAGAGAGAGAGAGAGAGAGAGAGAGAGAGAGAGAGAGAGAGAGAGAGAGAGAGAGGGGGGGGGGGGGAATGTGGAATCGTTTCAGTAAGAAAAAGATTATTCTTCTAATCAAACTGCTACGAGAGAAAAAAAAAGAACTAGAACGATCATGGAAAATCACTTTCCAGTCACTTACGGCTTAACGGCCTGCATGAAATATGAACCTCCACGAAGATTGTGAGGAACTGTCGTCATACCACATCTCTGCCCGGTAGTTGGGCAGGTGTAATAGCAGGAGAAGGATGGCCAGAACTGTTGTGAGGGATTGTTGGTTCTTGTGCGGGCAAAACTTCCTCCATCAGACATCAGCTAGGAGTGATGGGACACTAGTGCTTCCTCAAGCAAAATATGAGGAAACTCAGCAGTGAGGTGTCATCATTCACCGTAGCCGAGGGTGGTCGTTCGCTGTAATGACTGTGAGTCACCGTGGCCAAGGATATTGTCCCCGCTGGTACGTAGGAGTGAGAGTGTCGGAGGTTTTCCTGGGATATGAAGATGGGACTCAATTTTCTTTATCTAGGATGATATACTGTTTGATTTGGGGTGATACGCGTTATGAGCTTTATAGTGCTTCATTCTATGGCTTTGTTAAGTGACAATATTGCGTGTTTGAGCATCTTTATAGAATTCAGAGGATTTAGCAAAGACTTGTGGAGGGACCTTGACGTTGATAAGTCTAACGTAGGTTGATATAGGCTGTGTTAGTTTTAACGTTATAGGTGCAAGGACATGTGTGCCAATCTAGATTGTTTGATTTTTCCTTTTCAGAAAAAGAGCACTAAGTATATCATTATTTGTAAGTTATGTAAATAGAATACAAACATGTAATTTCAGTTATGAAGGTGATTATGTACCACTCACATGTTCGGTCTCGATACATCTTTAAATCAAATGTTCAATTCAGCAAATCTTTCTTAACATCGACTTTATATATTTCATCAACTTAAGAATTTCGCCGTCATGTCTGCTCTTATAATCACATACTCGCCCAAAGTCAAGAAATATATGCCAGTGTCCACACAGTCACTGGTGGATTAACTTGTAACCCATGTTTGCGTTCTTGATAAACTCGTTCCTGTTGATGATCATCTGTTGGTGGCCTTTAGACAAATACACAACATTACAGCATTTGTATGAGCTGTGGTCCCTACCTGTGCATGTGGCCAGCTTCCTGAGTGCTGCAGGAGCCTCATAATGTTAGATGGGACTCCTTTGCAAGGAGTGGAAGGCGTGTATATCCGGACGGGAAGTGGGGTGGATGAGTGAGTGGTTCCAAGGGAAGGTCGGTCGGCGATAGGGTGTGTGGTGTTGCCATCGGCTGTTTGATTTGCTTATGTATGGGTCTGTGAGGTAAATAAATGCAAGTCTTGGAGAGACGGACAAGTACGCAGTCTACACAGATTGAAGTTGCCTGCGAAGTGTCAGTTGATTACTCATGACACAGCACTGGTGGCTGATTCAAGTCAGAAAATGTGGAAGTTATTGACTAAACTTGGAAGAGTGTGTATATGAAGGACGTTGAGAGTGAGTGTGCATAAAAGCAAGGTTATTAGGTTTAGCAGGTTAGAGAGAGAGGATAGTTAGGGTGTGTCTTTGAATAGTTAAAATCTGGAGGAAGTGAATCGTTTTGAATATCTGAGACAGGACATGGCAGCGAATGGATCCTTGGAAACGGAAATGAGTCATAGGATGGGTGAGGGGGCAAAGGTTCTGGACGCATTGAGGAATGTGTGGAGGGAGAGGTCATTCATTCATTATCTTGGAGGGCGAAAATGTGCATGTTTAAAGGTAAAGTAATCTCGACAATGCTGTATGGATGCCAGGCAAGGCCTGTAGATAAGGATGTGCGGAGGAGGGTGGATGTGTTGGAAATAAAATGTTTGAGGACAGTATGTGGTGTGAGGTGGTTTGATCGAATAAGTAATAAAAGGTAAGAGAGATTTTTGGTAATAAAAAGAGTATGGTTGAGAGAACTGAAGAAAGTGTGCTGAACTAGCTTAGACATAGTGAAAGAATGAGTTATGAGAGGTGACAAAGGAGATATGTATGTCAGAAGTGGAGGAGAAATGAAGGGGGAACCAATATAGAGATGGAAGGATGGAGAGAAAAAGATTATCAGTGATCGGGGCCTCAACATACAGGAAGATGAAAGGCGTACACATGATAGAATGCATTGGAACGATGTATTACACAGAGTTTGATGTGCTGTCAATGGATTGAACTAGGGCATGAGAAGCGTCCGGGGAGCCCATGGAAAGGTCTGTGGGTTGTGTACGGCGAGCTGTGGTGTCGGTGTATTGCAGCTAGACTATGGATGTGAGCGCCCTGCGACCTGACTTCCTCTGTTCCTGGTCGTACCCCTTGTCTACTCATAATACTGCCAGACGACTCATTTTCCATTTCAAAATAAGTATGTATTTCTCACACTTATGTTAACACATACAGAAGATAACAATTTCAAATCAACATCTGAAAGGGTATATCAACGTCACCCTTCATATTTCATGATGTCATGATAGAAAATCAATTATTTCCTACAATTTCATGGTCTTAGAAAGATGTCATGGGGTTATTGCAAATAAGTTAGATAAATGATAAGTGATTGTTTGGAATGAGAGCAGAGATACGTATGTTTGATGGAGTAATAGTCCCATGGGTATGGTATGGATGCGAGTTGTGGGCCTTAGATCAAAATGTACAGTATATGGTAGATATAATGGACGGAAAATACCTTAGACCAGCTTGCAGTGTGAGGACGGTTGATTGAGTGAGAGAAGATTGACCTAGAGAGAGAAGTGGTAGTAAGAAGAGTGACGTGAAGGAGAGCTGCAGAAGGTGTTGCTGAAATGGCTTGGACATATAGAAAGGATGAGTGAGGCTGTGAACTTTGCCATCTAGTTGTTTCTTATGTCGACTACAGATTGTGTGGACAAGGACGGGAGGATTAATGTTCGTTAAGTTTTATTTCAGTGACTTTACAGTGAAAGTGCTCGTTTGAGGGTAATGGTAAGGGCGAGTGTGTCAGTGTTTCGTTTGGAATTGGAAAAATGTACGAGGGAACTTTTCAGGTCTCTGGAAATGATATCTTCCATAGGGTCATGGACCTAGATCGAGAAAGGGCTATATCCTCTAAGTAAACCCTTTTCCGTGGACAAGCACTTCTGAGAGTTAGAGCTTAATATTAAGTCTTGTTAGATTAAGTTTATAAATCTCTTTTTCCTCCTGCTTCTCCGAATTAACATTGTTTTTAGAAGCTAAATCTTTGTTTCATGGTCAGAGGCTTTGAGAAGATAAAGTCCAAGTTGGTGTTAAGACGTAGGCGATGAAGTAAGAAGTGGAAGGTTAAGTGTAAGGCACTGGATCACCGATGGTATATCACTCTGACCTCTACCCTCCTACCATAAAACAAGTACAATTCCTCATTAGCTCGAGGTGTGACGATGGTCGTCTGTACCTTCAGTCTCCTGACTCCATTGAAAGTGATTCCAGTTGTCCTTAACTGTAAAGACTCTCCAGTCCATCAAATGAGGGCATTATCAAAAGGAGTGCAACAACCCACTTCACTTCCGAGGGAGGTGCGAAATTTCACTGGTATTCTCCACATTAGCACACTCAGCCAAACGAGGCTTCATACACCACCCTGTGGCAAAAAGGATGTCGGTAGAACGGTGGCCTTAGAAACGCATGTTATAGCCAGGGTTCCAGACGAAGGAAAGAGAGAATTACCTTTAGATCTAAAGTGGTGAGGTGAAGGTCTTAGTGACACTAGAGGAAGGCAGTGTGAGAGGAGAATGGCCTCGTTTCACGCCCCAGTTACCGGACCACCGAAATGACCGTCTTGCACCCGAAGTTACAGTCGCCAGTGCACCAATTGCCTGACCAGTCGACCTGATGGGTCCTCCCTCCCACCCTGGTTACCAGAGTTAATATCATCGTCTGATTGTAATACACCGTGGAGCGAATCTGTTCCTATTTCTTATAGAAGACTAGGATAAAACCTAGCGACGAAATGCTTCGTACCGATATAGGGAAATTCTTCTGTACAAATGAGATGGTTTAGAACTCGCTGGTGTCCGTTGCCACAGGTACCAGAATGAGAGACTCACTCGAAGAGAGACTGTCATCATTTCCCTTAGTTTAGTTGTCATTAACGAGGTAGAAGCGTGTAGATCCTCGTTGCCTTCAGTAGGAAGCCTCACGGGAAGATAGTTGGTCTTGCGTTACCTGTTTACTTCATATGGAAGAGAGAGAGAGAGAGAGAGAGAGAGAGAGAGAGAGAGAGAGAGAGAGAGAGAGAGAGAGAGAGAGAGAGAGAGAGAGAGAGAGAGACAGAGAGAGACAGAGAGACAGAGAGAGAGAGAGAGAGAGAGAGAGAGAGGAGTATCGTACTGTCTTTCAGTCGCCCCAACCAAGATAAATCTACCACAGAAAGCGATATATAGACCACAAGCGCCACCCTACCTCGCACTAAACTTTAAGGTGATCCTCAAACATTTTATTTCGTGAAGTTCCTTCTCATTATGCACGAGGATAAGGCGCGAGACATTTAAAGGTCACTTGAGAGGCATTAATTTACGTCATCAGAGGTAACTGGCAGCGTGTCACAATGGGGGAAAAAGAAATGTCCTACGTCTTGTAGATTTCTGGTTTTTAAAAACTGGAGATACAGCTGACACCTCCTGACAAGCACCACCTCTTGATGAGCCTCACCTCCTGACTAACGTCACCTCCTGACAACCGCCACCTCCTGACTAGCGTCACCTCCTGACAACCGCCACCTCCTGACTAGCGTCACCTGACAACCGCCACCTCCTGACTAGCGTCACCTCCTGACAACCGCCACCTCCTGACTAGCGTCACCTCCTGACAACCGCCACCTCCTGACTAGCGTCACCTCCTGACAACCGCCACCTCCTGACTAGCGTCACCTCCTGACAACCGCCACCTCCTGACGAGCCCCACCTCCTGAGAAACCCCACCTCCTGACAGCGTCATCTCCTGATATCCAGTGATGCGGAGTGTCAGTAGATCAGTCTGATGAAACGTAAATGTAAATCACATATCTACGTAATAATGTTCTTCAGATCATGTCCGTCAAGATCAATTCCTATTCTATAATACTTCATCAGATCATATCCTTCAAAATCAATTTCTTTTTACACTACTGCATCATTATTTTTTTTTTCTTTTTTTTTGGGGGGGGAGGTTATTGCATTAAGTTTCGACGAAAATTAAACGCAATACGAAAGTCAGTTTGAAGGAAAATATCATTTCCCTTACTTAACCTTCTTGAGATATTGCTTGATAATGTGTAGGTTTCACGTTTTACCTGCATGGTGTGTGTGTGTGTGTGTGTGTGTGTGTGTGTGTGTGTGTGTGTGTGTGTGTGTGTGTGTGTGTGTGTTGTGCTATTTGTGTGCTAGGGGGAGAGAGTTTTACACCCGTGTTGCCCCCGACTCTTAACATATATGTATGTACCATGTCTTTACTCTTACACACACACACACACACACACACACACACACACACACACACACACACACACACACACACACACACACACACACACACACACACACACACACACACACACACACACACACACAGACATTTCAGGCTAAGCCAGATACCCATTTCGTCAACTAGCCCCGAGGGAGGATGAACACCTAGGTTGGTGTAGGCTGTCTGCCCTCCCCAGGATTCGAACCCATATAGGCCCGAGCCTGCCCAGGCAGGCCTACGGTGACTCATGGTCAATAACGCTAAGCACTACACCACGGGGGGCTTGTGTGTGTGTGTGTGTGTGTGTGTGTGTGTGTGTGTGTGTGTATGAAAACATTCACTTTTCCTACGAAGTAAATCATTTACATTTTTTCTGTTTTAGTGTGAGGGTCTCCACGCCGTCAGGTGAGAACAGGTCCACTCCAGCCTCCACTCCTCAGGAAAATGAGTTTTCCAGAATGGGGTGGGGAAGCTGGGGTAGAGATTGCTCAAGCCAAACGGTCGAGAGATGGATGATGGATGATAAAAGATAAAAAATAAAAAAGGGATGTGAAGATGGACTGGAGGCAATGTGGGGGTGTGGGGAGCAGCGAGGGTGGTGAGGGAACAGCCTGCCGGCGTCGTCACCGTAACGGTCTCCCGCGGGAAGGACCAACGCGGGAGGCAACGTTACAATACACTTCTTTCTTCTGTCTTCTCTCTTCTTTCTTCTCTCTTCTGTCTTCTGTCTTCTGTCTTCTTTCTTCTCTCTTCTGTCTTCTGTCTTCTGTCTTCTCTCTTCTCTCTTCTGTCTTCTGTCTTCTGTCGTCTCTCTTCGTGGGATCTGTCAGTTAATCCTCCATCAACCACGTGGTTAACACGTGGTCGAGACAGGAGCAGCAAGAACCTTCTCGAATGGCTAGAAAAGATGATGTATACGTAGGAACATTCTTATATATACCGGGTCACATGGACGTAAAAGTAGCAGTTGTACCTTCTGTGCCTATCATCGTGTGCTTTTGTGAAATGTGCTTTTTTCTTTGTATGTATCTTATGGAACATAGACAACACAGCAAGCTCTATCTTATGACACCATTATATCTTACTTTTTTCCATATATACATAGAGATAATTGTATAAAATTGCCTTTCAACCTTCATCTGGATCAAGTGAGGCAGTGTGGGCGGAGCTTATGGCTTTTCTTCAGCCAATAGGGAGGGAGTTTGTGTCTGCTAGTGCATAAAACGCGCTCGCACCACCGAAGACGACATTACCAAATTACTGATACTTTACCCAAACAATACATGGGAATTTCACCCTTACAACTTATCAAACTCTATCAAATGCAGCCCTCTCATTGGTAGATCATTGTCAACCAATGGCAAGCACGTATTCCACCATATATAGAGGCACCGAGGCCCGTTAAACCTCGTTTTCAAACCTCCAGTCTACAAAAAAGGACTTTAACGCGCCTTCCTTTCCACGCTCAACACACCCACCCACTACTACCACAAACACACACTCCCATTACTTGTATACTTTATTTACTTATAATTTCTCGTTGTATCCCGCGTTAGCGAGGCAGCGAAAGGAATCATACTAAAGAATGGGCCAACCCTCCCACATACACATGTATACACATACACGTGCAGAAACGCCCATATACATACCTATGCATTTCAACCTATACATATTCATATATACACATACATATACATATATGTACATGTACATACTTCATACTTACTGCTTTTATTCATTCTCGTCGCCACACCGCACACTTTATTGATACTTTATATATATCTTCCTTTTCTTTCATACTATTCGCCATTTCCCGCGTTACCAAGGTAGCGTTAAGAACAGAGGACTAGGCCTTTGAGGGAATATCCTCACCTGGCCCCCTTCTCTGTTCCTTCCTTTGGAAAATTTAAAAAAAAACGAGAGGGGAGGATTTCCAGCCCCCGCTCCCTTCCCCTTTAGTCGCCTTCTACGACACGCAGGGAATACATGGGAAGTATTCTTTCTCCCCTATCCCCAGCGATAATATATATATATATATATATATATATATATATATATATATATATATATATATAATATATTCCCTGGGGATAGGGGAGAAAGAATACTTCCCACGTATTCCCTGCGTGTCGTAGAAGGCGACTAAAAGGGGAGGGAGCGGGGGGCTGGAAATCCTCCCCTCTCGTTTTTTTTTTTTAATTTTCCAAAAGAAGGAACAGAGAATTGGGCCAGGTGAGGGTATTCCCTCAAAGGCCCAGTCCTCTGTTCTTAACGCTACCTCGCTAATGCGGGAAATGGCGAATAGTTTGAAAGAAAAAATATATATAATATATATATCTTTTTCTTTCGTACTATTCGCCATTTCCCGCATTAGCGAGGTAGCGTTAAGGACAGAGGACTGGGCCTTTGAGGAAATATCCTCACCTGGCCCCCTTCTCTGTTCCTTCTTTTGGAAAATTAAAAAAAAAAAAAATGAGAGGGGAGGATATAAAGAGAGAGAGAGAGAGAGAGAGAGAGAGAGAGAGGAGAGAGAGAGAGAGAGAGAGAGAGAGAGAGAGAGAGAGAGAGAGAGAGGTAGAGAAATATACACATAAAATGAAAAAACTCCATCTCTACGGAGACACACGTAAAACCACATATTTATCGAAAGATATATGTACAAATCTCAAGAAAATACTGTTCATTTCTCCCTATCTCTCTCTTGAAAGCCTTCGCTCTGGAAAATGATGAGGCTTTAATGGGCCTTCCTTCCTCCCTTTCTACGCTGAAGACACCCAACCACCCACCATCTCCATAAACACACACTCCCATTACTTGTAACTTTATATATATATATATATATATATATATATATACATATCATACAAACTTCCAACAGCTAGGATCGAACCCGTGAGCCCTGTGCAACAGGCGGTAGCGCTACCACTCGGCTATGATCACAACCTAGCGGTCGCGCTCCCGAATATTGCATAGGGGTCCCGAGTTCGATCCCGGCTGTTGGAGGTTTGTATGTTCTATGAAGGCGCGCATTCATATGCGCTTTGTTTCTATATATGCATATATATATATATATATATATATATATATATATATATATATATATATATATATATATATATATATATATATATATACAAAGGTATGGACATAGGAAAAATTCCATTCCTACAGAGACATGCGTAAAAAAAACATATTCATGGGAAAGGATATTTACAAATCTTAAGAAAATACTCTTCATTTGTGTCTATCTTTCTCTCTTGAAGACCTTCTCACTGGAAAAAAAGATTCTTTAACAGGCTTTTCTTTGTACGTTTAAGACACCTACCATCTCCACTAACACTGAGTCCCATTTCCTATAAACTTTATACATATATATATATATATATATATATATATATATATATATATATATATATATATATGTAGGTTTGCGGCAGGGGTGTGTGATGTCTCCATGGTTGTTTAATTTGTTTATGGATGGGGTTGTTAGGGAGGTAAATGCAAGAGTCCTGGAAAGAGGGGCAAGTATGAAGTCTGTTGGGGATGAGAGAGCTTGGGAAGTGAGTCAGTTGTTGTTCGCTGATGATACAGCGCTGGTGGCTGATTCATGTGAGAAACTGCAGAAGCTGGTGACTGAGTTTGGTAAAGTGTGTGGAAGAAGAAAGTTAAGAGTAAATGTGAATAAGAGCAAGGTTATTAGGTACAGTAGGGTTGAGGGTCAAGTCAATTGGGAGGTGAGTTTGAATGGAGAAAAACTGGAGGAAGTGAAGTGTTTTAGATATCTGGGAGTGGATCTGTCAGCGGATGGAACCATGGAAGCGGAAGTGGATCATAGGGTGGGGGAGGGGGCGAAAATTTTGGGAGCCTTGAAAAATGTGTGGAAGTCGAGAACATTATCTCGGAAAGCAAAAATGGGTATGTTTGAAGGAATAGTGGTTCCAACAATGCTGTATGGTTGCGAGGCGTGGGCTATGGATAGAGTTGTGCGCAGGAGGATGGATGTGCTGGAAATGAGATGTTTGAGGACAATGTGTGGTGTGAGGTGGTTTGATCGAGTAAGTAACGTAAGGGTAAGAGAGATGTGTGGAAATAAAAAGAGCGTGGTTGAGAGAGCAGAAGAGGGTGTTTTGAAATGGTTTGGGCACATGGAGAGAATGAGTGAGGAAAGATTGACCAAGAGGATATATGTGTCGGAGGTGGAGGGAACGAGGAGAAGAGGGAGACCAAATTGGAGGTGGAAAGATGGAGTGAAAAAGATTTTGTGTGATCGGGGCCTGAACATGCAGGAGGGTGAAAGGAGGGCAAGGAATAGAGTGAATTGGAGCGATGTGGTATACAGGGGTTGACGTGCTGTCAGTGGATTGAATCAAGGCATGTGAAGCGTCTGGGGTAAACCATGGAAAGCTGTGTAGGTATGTATATTTGCGTGTGTGGACGTGTGTATGTACATGTGTATGGGGGGGGGGGGTTGGGCCATTTCTTTCGTCTGTTTCCTTGCGCTACCTCGCAAACGCGGGAGACAGCGACAAGTATAAAAAAAAAAAAAAAAAAAAAAAAAAAAATATATATATATATATATATATATATATATATATATATATATATATACTAACGAACTCAATACTTATTCGAGCAAGGTAGCCAGTAACATGCATATGTTACAAATACTATGCTGATCCTTGTCTTTGCAAGGACGTTAGATTAGTTATGTTGCACAACTCAGGATAACGCTATCTTAACGTTTTGGGATTAAAACAAACATCAAAGTTAGAATTACTTATAATGAAAGAATTCAAATGTACAAGGTGAACACATAAATCAGGCATGAATCATTTACGTTAACACTGAACATGAGTTTAACATTGAACATGAGTTAACATTCAAGATAAGATTTCAAGCCAGGAGATCTCTTTCCTTTATGACAATTTGTTCAATAACATTACACTTAGACCTGACGTGACACAGTAAACATCATCGTTAAACTTAGCTAAACCTGACGTAACACAGTAAACATCATCGTTACACTTAGCTAAACCTGACGTGACTCGGTAAGCATCTTACAAACTAGGGCAGCGGTGGCTACGGGGTTCGAGGCAGGGAAAGCCTACATTACCTTGCCGGGCTCGGGACTGCTGAAGGAATCGACTCCCAGACGATCGTCTGAGCCTTTTATCTGAAGGACCAGCAAGGCAGGAACAGCTAGCCACACCTTGATCCGCCACCTATAGCTACGATAGGTGTGAATGATACAATTGCCCTTGATAGGTCAAAGGACTGAATGTCACGCCCTCATCTTGACGTGATTGGCTGAAGGAGGCCTAAGGTCCGGCCCACATATGGCGTGAATTCAAACTCCTTTGTTCCTTTGTCTACGACAGCAACGAACGTACGGGATGACATACCCCGCAGCTGGCCCCCACGCCTTGACCTGACGCCGTTGATAAGGGTTCGGGTGCTGGAGGACTGGTCAACATCTGCTTCAACACAGAATTACTAAGACAAATAACACGGTCAGGAAAGTGAGGTCCGAGCCGTTAGCAGCAACACCGTACACAAAGGTACACCGTACACAAACAAACACCATACATATACATACGAACATGTGGGCACACACCATGTTCGTAACACCCCCCTCCTTAAAGGAGAAAATTCCTGGAAGAGGAATTTTCTCACGTTAAGAGCGAGATGTACAATCAGCTAACACATTATATGCGCAATCAATATGGTGAATATCTAATTTATACTCTTGAAGAAACAAGTCCCACCTATTTAATTTCTGACTCCGATCCCGTAACTTAACATTTTGAAAGGGGTTGGCAGTCAGTACACACAGAAAGTGTTATAATACAAATAACAGAGAAAGGTTCCTTCTCCATGGTGGGGCTAGCTGTTTGGGCTCAACTTTCTCTCTGTCCTCCTGCATGAGGACCTCACCAGCGTCTACATCGCTGGCATTCACAGCTTATCTGGTTGGAGCCTGCAAAATATAACAGTCAAAAGTAGGTTTCTTAAGTGATGGGAGAGGCTTCTCACACTGCTCATTCTACATAGATCTGACATCTTTCTTCAGTAAATCTGTCAAGGGGGTTTATTAGAGGGGATTGCAGCTGCGAGAAAAGCTACTAATAAACATTCTGTAATACCCAACTATACCCATAAAACGTCTCAGTTCTCTCCGAGATCGGGGGCACTCATCTACGGGCTAATACTTGGACCCTTACGGTCGATGGAAGGAGGGACTGACAAACCTCTGGCAAAATTCCGGGTGTGTCGACAGGAGGGCACACCTTGTTACCCGTCACTTCCCAGGCAGGTGCTAAAGCTTCTCCTACGTCCACATCATGGCTTCAACCCTCACCGACTGACAGCAAGGCGAACCTCTGCACACGTTGTTTCGCTTCCCACTTCATGTTCGAGCCTCCGTCTTCCCGGGTCTCCGAGGCATTCGCAGCTACGTCGTCAACTTTCGTCACACACGGCTTTCCCAAGCACCGCTAGACGTAGGATGATGCAGACTAGCACCGTCGGTTCAAAGGGGGAGGTCTCTACTGAGATATGGTTTAAGCATGTTGACATGGCTTATTATCCGACATCTGCGCCTACCGAGGGTAGACACAAAATAATTTGAGTCTCCCACGCTCCAGATAAAGATGTAGTGACCCTGAAAACGGACAGCCAAGGGTTCACCTGGCTGCTGTAGTAGAATCCACACCTCGTCGCCTGTCTCTACACCTCTAAATCGAGACCGTCTGTCATGCTACCTCGTCCTTCATTCCCGACTCTCTTGAATGGGCTCGAGACAAATCCTCAGTCTTACCCACTGATTCGTACGGACTCGAAACCAGCACAGGAGGTATCACACAGCTACTCCTTACTAATTTCATCCTCAGAAGACGTCCTCAAATCCTGAGTCTCTCTTGAATGGGCGCGAGACAAATCCTCAGTCTCACCCACTGACTCTCGTACGGACTCGAAACCAGCACAGGAGGTATTACACAGCTTCTCCTCACTAATTTCATCCTCAGAAGACGTCCTCAGTTCATGAGTTTCTCTTTAATGGGCTCGAGACAAATCCTCAGTCTCACCCACTGACTCTCGTACGGACTCGAAATCAGCACAGGATGTATTACACAGCTTCTCCTCACTAATTTCATCCTCAAAAGACTTTTCAGATCCTGAGTTTCTCTTGAATGGGCGCGAGACAAATCCTGAGTCTCACCCACTGACTCTTGTACGGACTCGATACTAGCACAGGAGGTATCACACAGCTTCTCCTCACTAATTTCATCCTCAGAAGACGTCCTCAAATCCTCCGTCACAACGGAGTCTACACCAGGAGAGAGGGTATCACACAGCTTCCTCTCGCTGGTCTCACTCTCAAGAAGAGTGTAACAGTGGCCAGAGGAGGTTCTTGTCAATGGACCCACAATGTCAACTATAACTCGGTCAAACGACTCTTCAAATGGGGGAATTGGAACTCGCCCGTCTCTACACTTCTGAATCGAGACCGTCTGAATAGGCTTTCCCAACACTGGGCGACATCACGGCAGACACCAGGCCAATATACATTCCGCCACACTCGGTCCAGGGTCTTCCTTACCCTAAAATGACCGGCAAAGCTTGAGTCATGCGCAAGCTTCAAAATCTCCCTCCTGTAGGGACGCGGCACTAACACCTGGTGAACTGCCTGCCACTCCTCATCTCCATTACATGACACTGAACACCACCTCCTCAGGTCTCACTCTCAGGGAGAGTCTTCACTCCCTGCGTTTCAACGGCTATGTCCTCAGGCACACGGCCTGCCGTGCCAGCTGTCCTGGACCTGGTACCATCGTGGCTGTGGACTATCTCTGGTACCTCTTCATCAAGCTGCACTGCCTCCATGGACTCCAACGGGCCCGTAGGCAACACCGGCACTGGGTTCATCTTCCCACCCGCTAGGTCGCTGCCTAACACAAAATCCACGTCTAAGACAGGAGATTTATCTACAATCCCTACAAGGTCATGGCCCGTGAAGAAATCTATTTCTACTCTCACATCGACTAGTGGAGCTTCCTTGGGACCCGACAGTCCATCTAGCAAGACATTGTCTCCAAACTCTTCTCACGGCACCAAGCCATCCAACATCATGGACTGTAACGCACCAGAATCCCGTAATACGGTCACTTTTCGTCGTACACCACATTAACAAACATGGCCCTCTAACAGGAACGCATGTAGTTCCCACAGAACAGATCCTATAATAAGGACAGATTAATCAACAGTCTCGTAACCCCTTACTTTCCTAAGAGCAGAAATAGCCTCACCTACTTTACTAAATGGCCCTAAAATTAAGAAGAGACTCACGGGCCTACATCTAAAATTAAAAAAAAGTAGAGTCTCTGGATTCCTTCTCCCGAGCCCAGCAATCCTTCACCTGGTGCCCAGTCTTGCCACAATAAAAAGCAAATCTTAGCTCTGAGTATATCCCTTGGCTTTTATGAGTTACTGGCAAGGTAGCAGATTCAGGTGGGATTACATTATTACCGGACTTTCCTTTGCCATCTGAACCCTTCGAACGTCTCTCCGTACCAAGTTTGGAGCGTAGCCACTGCGTGCATAAATCGCCCTTTTTGCAAAAATACTTGACATAAATCTGACCAGGTCTACACATTCAGCACTACCTGTTTCACGACCTCAATTATTACACTGGTCAACGTCAGCACTGGTCAACGACATGATTAACGAATCAAGGAAGGAGATTCCTTAAGGCAAGAAATATCTAGACCAGGTCGCCAATTTATATGTTACGAACTCAATACTTATTCGAGCAAGGTAGCCAGTAACATATATATGTTACAAATACTATACTGTTCATTGTCTTTGCAAGGACGTTAGATTAGTTATGTTGCACAACTCAGGATAACGCTATCTTAACGTTATGGGACTAAAACAAACATCAAAGTTAGAATCACTTATAATAAAAGAATTCAAATGTATAAGGTGAACACATAAATCAGGCATGAATCATATACGTTAACACTGGACATGAGTTTAACATTGAACATGAGTTAACTTTCCAGAGAAGATTTCAAGCCAAGAGATCTCTTTCCTTTATGACAGTTCGTTCAATAACATTACACTTAGTTAGACCTGATGTGACACAGTAAACATCATCGTTAAACTTAGCTAAACCTGACGTAACACAGTAAACATCAACGTTACACTTAGCTAAACCTGACGTGACACAGTAAGCATCTTACAAACTAGGGCAGCGATGGCTACGGGGTTCGAGACAGGGAAAGCCTACATTACCTTGCGGGGCTCGGGACTGCTGAAGGAATCGACTCCCAGACGATCATCTGAGCCTTTTATCTGAAGGACCAGCAAGGCAGGAACAGCTAGCCACGCCTCGACCCGCCACCTATGGCTACGATAGGTCAGAATGACACAATTGCCCTTGATAGGTCAAAAGACTGATTGTCACGCCCTCAATTGCCCTTGATAGGTCAAAAGACTGATTGTCACGCCCTCATCTTGACGTGATTGGCTGAAGGAGGCCTAAGGTCCGGCCCACATATGGCGTGAACTCAAACTCGTTTGTTCCTTTGTCCACGACAGCAACGAACGTACGGGATGACATACCCCGCAGCTGGCCCCCACGTCTTGACCTGACGCCGTTGATAAGGGTTCGGGTGCTGGAGGACTGGTTAACATCTGCTTCAACGCAGAATTACTAAGACAAATAACACGGTCAGGGAAGTGAGGTCCGAGCCGTTAGCAACAACACCCTACACAAAGGTACACCATACACAAAGACACACCACACACATACATACGAGCATGTGGGCACACACACACACACATATATATATATATATATATATATATATATATATATATATATATATATATATATATATATATATATATATATATATATATATATATATATATATATATATATATATATATATATATATATATCTTTCTAGATGGTTACCCTAGCTTTAGAATGAATTATCTGATTTGATTGTTTGTAGTTTATTTTTGCTTAAGATGTTATTTTCAACATCACTGGAGTTTGTCAAAGTCAAACGCCATCTTCACTACATCATCACAATCATTTTGAATATCAATGGATTTTCTGTGGTTTCAGGTTATTTTCAATACATCTTCACAGTTATCTTGATTTCATCATCGATGTCGTTTATCTTGGTCAAAGACTATCTTCACTACATCCTTATACTTATCTAATTTTCAATATCATTGGCCTCTATCTTGATAAAAGTCATCTTCACTACATCCCCATAATCATCATACTTTCAATATCACTAGCGTATTTTTTGGCCAAAGGTCATCTTCACTACATTTTAGAAAGTCACTTTCAACAGCACTGAACTTTATCATCAGGAAAATCTATCTTCACTATATCCTCACAGTCATCTCGTTTTCAATATCAGCGGCCTTTATCTTGGTCAAGGCCATCTTCACTACATTCTCATGAATATCTTACTTTGGACATTTCTTGCCTTTATGTATATATATTAGTATATAAACTACATTGCAAATTACATTAAATAGAATCATCTAACTTCACCATATTAACTTTACTATATTTAAATATAAACAAGGTCTAACCGAGGTTACTTGGTTGAGCAAGACGTGAGAATATCATCAAATGGGCCTCCAGCCCTGGGTTGAAATTGTCGTTCTGACGTATTTCGAGTTCAGTGCTGATACAGGACCATTGATTAAAGGACTATCTTGTTAGTCTGTGTAACTTCGCCTGATCCAATCCACGTCTTCAATGGCTTTCTGTTACTACAAACGGGATTACAAAGGAAAAGCTTCCTTTGTTAGTTTCATGAATACCTTCGTTCAAATGAAGGGAAAGACTATTACTATGAAGCGGTACCTTATCAGCAGGAAAGAGCTGCAGCAACGGTATGAAAGTTACTGCAAGATACATAACGAGCCCGTGGCTTCCAACGTAAACATCGGCCGCCATTTGGGTTCACTCGGCATCATGTGTGACACCAAGATTGGACCCGTTGGGAAACAGGAACGATACTATTCTGGTATCATGTGGCTCGATGGCGCAGGATCACCAACTGAAATGCAAAGAAAATGGAGAAAGCCGCCCAAACGTATCATGAAGGCCGTGCAAGAGAAGATCGAGAGGAATCGGTTGAGAGACGATATCGCTCACAGTATATTGAAATTTATACCCAAGACTTCCCCTGATCTCCAGACACAGCAAGTCACAGAGACCAACAGCCCCGCTCCCCAGACACAGCCAGTCACAGAGACCACCAGCCCCGCTTCCCAGACACAGCCAGTCACAGAGACCACCAGCCCCGCTCCCCAGACACAGCCAGACACACTGCCCACTAGACCCGTCCCCCACATAGAGCCACAAGATCCTGATATTGAGGAAGCAAATGAATTTCTCGATGATTTTTTGCTTTCACTGGAGAAGAACTGATGAGTTCCTTATAGACAAGAATCTATATAAGTTCACTTATGGAGTGAGATCTTTGACGGAGCTGTGCTGCCTATAGCACAGCTTACCAAAGGGTGATCTTTGCTGTCGTGCAGTAACCTCATGAGAGCGGAGTCCGGCTACACTTTCTTTACCGAGGAAAAGATCTCTGCACTAATAGACAACTGTCCTGGCGTCAGGGTAAACACCCATCCCCCCCGAAGCTTGGTTACCTTTCCGTGGTGGGGGGGACTTCATGGATTGGGCAGTAGCAACCATCGTTGGTTGCTTCTGTTCAATCCATGAACGAAAAGCCAAGCATCTTGAGCGTAATTGTCGTATAAATTCACTTGGTGTCAAAACTGACGCGAAAGCGGTTGTCTCAATTTTGTCAGAAATGTTTGTGCGTTTCGGCCTGATGGCGGGAGTCGGTTTGGCGCTGTGGTCATGAGGGAATACGAGGAAGATTGGCAACCGTCCCAGAAGTAGCTACAGTGAGGCCCAGCAGCTGTCCCTATTACTGTGGAAAGCACTCATGTAAGGTGTGCAGTGAGGCGCAGCAGTAACAAGGGAAACGGACAACCAAAACAGCAGTCTTGATCATCAGGAGGCTATCCAATGCTCAGAGTAGATAAGGACGATTATTGTATGGCTTCGCTCAGAGGATGAAAATCTTAGCTGTGAAAATCAACAAGTAGAATAACTAGTAGTTAGTGGTAGTGAAGTGGAATTACCGTATTTCTGTGGTCTTAATAGTAAAACGAAACTTTTCGTTTTCTCCATCAATCTAGAGGTGTTGTAGACCATCATCCTTAAGGTTGTAAGGTAATGGTAACTACAAGGTTATGACCTTAGCAAATTTGTGATGGAAAGTGCAGGAAATGTGGTAATGTGTATGATATAAATGATATATATTTGTATAATAAATGTGTAGTAAAATTTTGTCTTCTCTGTTCCCGTTCATTAATTCAAATACAGGTAAGTTTTCTCTCTAACGAGGTGGGATAAGCTACGTGCACTCGGCTTGTAAATGTGGTGACTTTCCCTGCATTACCACAATGGTGTGCTGAACTGAAGATGTAGAATTCCGTAGACGAAACTAAGATGGGAAATCAATCTACATCAAAAATTGAACGTATGCATCTTTCGATGGACATAAAACAAACGGACAGAGGGGCACACTGGAGCAAATAAATTTCAATATCACCACTTAAAGTAGGCCTTTCAACTAGTTATGACTTTAAAGCAAACATTTTCTAGCCAAGGTTTAGATAGCACCTAAAGTAATCCCCACGACCTTACCTTAAGAAATATTTTCAGAAGGTACTGTCTGAACATATTTCTAAGGTAAGGTCATTTAGGTTTGGTTTAGATGCTACCCTAACCTAGGCTAGAAAAAGTTTCCTTTGCTTCAGAGCCCCAACTACGTAGACGGGCTACTGTTGAAATTAAACAGTAACAGAAAGGTGATAAAACTGAGATGAAATGAATAGAAATATAGAATGGGTCAGTTGAAAGTTGAAGTATTTGCTAAATACAATTTTTGACAGATTCAAATGGATCCTAAAGTTAGTCACTTAAATCACAATGCTGAATATTGTTTTAATTGTTGGAACTAGTTACAGGAAGTAAAAATATCAAACTTAAAGGGATGCCATTACAATAATTTCATATACCTGTATAGGATCTCTTAAACTTCTTTTCCCTAAAGCTGAGTGGATTTAAGTCGTTTAATCTGCTCTCTGAATTTGTTTCTCAGTCCAGTAATCATCTTTGGAGATTACCTCAGTAATTTCTCCATTCAATGTCTTCCTTTTCAAATTAGTTGACGGACACAGCAGTACTATATCCAAGATCGGATGGCAATGTTTTGGGAAGGCGAGAGGTCAGTTTATGCAAGAATGTTAGAAATGGCTTCCATCAGTTTCTACCCTATCTACTCTAAATATTCTGGGTTATTAGAACTTAAAGATTATGAGTAAATAATACTGAAAGTTGGTTTAAAGTTGCCTGACCCAACATAACAACACCTTGGTAATGGTGACCTGATGAAGGATACTGAACCTAACCTAACCTATATTAACACCTGACTAGTGATTATATGATCAAGGATGCCTTAGCTATCCCAACTTTAACGTTAAGCTCTATCTCACTTTCCTTAACCTTCATTTTAAGGATAACATCAAAAGGGAAAACTCTTTAACATCGACGATGATATATTCTATGTACTCAAGTGATTAAAGTGGGTGGAGCCGTTCCAACATTTCTTAGTAAAAATGGGCCTGGATAAGCAACACAAACGTATTAGGCTTTTATGATTTTTTTTTTATTTTCTGTTTGATTTTGTTGAAGAACAAATTTCATTCTTACTTGAAGACTTATTGCCCTCTAGATATAATTCAATTTACTACTTTCTCAATGGAATAAATACAAAGGTTTTCACCACTATTCAGTATTTTATCTTTCTTTAATGAGCACCTCTTTTGTACGTATAATCCACTCCTGCCATTTTATTGATATTTGCACACACACACACACACACACACACACACACACACACACACACACACACACACACACACATACATGATTAAACAAGGCATTTGATTCTTGTCTCGTTCTTATACTATATTTATGTTGCTTAAGTATTACAGAAAGATCCTTACCAGTCTGACCAACATAAAATGTCTTGTTTAATCATTTTAAAAACTATGATCATTGTATTGACTAGAGTAACGCCATCTCAGTTATTAACTCTAATTCTATTACCAAGAGAAATATCATTGATTCTTCTATTACTAAATACAAAAGAATTATAATCTTGATATTTGTGATGGTCTATACAAATTAGATAACTTTATTGTTGATAAGATTTGTAAAATGATAAGTTTATGAACACTCGTTGTATGTTTTAGACAATCACATGTTTACCAAATGGCGTCCTAGCTTCGTCTCTTCGATGTATATCAACTGACTGTTATATTTCTCTCTTGTGTCTCCCCTGATGATGTGATTATTACACGAAAGTGCACTTGGGAACTTTTCGTGTTTCATTTTCCCCGTGGACTCATAGGAATATCTTGATCACGCCCAAAATTGTGATCCTTTCCAACATATATATATATATATATATATATATATATATATATATATATATATATATATATATATATATATATATATATATATATATATATATATATATATATATATATATATATATATATATATATATATTTTTTTTTTTTTTTTTCTTTTTTATACTTTGTCGCTGTCTCCCGCGTTTGCGAGGTAGCGCAAGGAAACAGACGAAAGAAATGGCCCAACCCCCCCCCCCATACACATGTACATACACACGTCCACACACGCAAATATACATACCTACACAGCTTTCCATGGTTTACCCCAGACGCTTCACATGCCCTGATTCACTCCACCGACAGCACGTCAACCCCTGTATACCACATCGCTCCAATTCACTCTATTCCTTGCCCTCCTTACACCCTCCTGCATGTTCAGGCCCCGATCACACAAAATCTTTTTCACTCCATCTTTCCACCTCCAATTTGGTCTCCCTCTTCTCCTCGTTCCCTCCACCTCCGACACATATATCCTCTTGGTCAATCTTTCCTCACTCATTCTCTCCATGTGCCCAAACCATTTCAAAACACCCTCTTCTGCTCTCTCAACCACGCTCTTTTTATTTCCACACATCTCTCTTACCCTTACGTTACTTACTCGATCAAACCACCTCACACCACACATTGTCCTCAAACATCTCATTTCCAGCACAGTCCATCCTCCTGCGCACAACTCTATCCATAGCCCACGCCTCGCAACCATACAACATTGTTGGAACCACTATTCCTTCAAACATACCCATTTTTGCTTTCCGAGATAATGTTCTCGACTTCCACACATTTTTCAAGGCTCCCAAAATTTTCGCCCCCTCCCCCACCCTATGATCCATTTCCGCTTCCATGGTTCCATCCGCTGACAGATCCACTCCCAGATATCTAAAACACTTCACTTCCTCCAGTTTTTCTCCATTCAAACTCACCTCCCAATTGACTTGACCCTCAACCCTACTGTACCTAATAACCTTGCTCTTATTCACATTTACTCTTAACTTTCTTCTTCCACACACTTTACCAAACTCAGTCACCAGCTTCTGCAGTTTCTCACATGAATCAGCCACCAGCGCTGTATCATCAGCGAACAACAACTGACTCACTTCCCAAGCTCTCTCATCCCCAACAGACTTCATACTTGCCCCTCTTTCCAGGACTCTTGCATTTACCTCCCTAACAACCCCATCCATAAACAAATTAAACAACCATGGAGACATCACACACCCCTGCCGCAAACCTACATTCACTGAGAACCAATCACTTTCCTCTCTTCCTACACGTACACACGCCTTACATCCTCGATAAAAACTTTTCACTGCTTCTAACAACTTGCCTCCCACACCATATATTCTTAATACCTTCCACAGAGCATCTCTATCAACTCTATCATATGCCTTCTCCAGATCCATAAATGCTACATACAAATCCATTTGCTTTTCTAAGTATTTCTCACATACATTCTTCAAAGCAAACACCTGATCCACACATCCTCTACCACTTCTGAAACCGCACTGCTCTTCCCCAATCTGATGCTCTGTACATGCCTTCACCCTCTCAATCAATACCCTCCCATATAATTTACCAGGAATACTCAGCAAACTTATACCTCTGTAATTTGAGCACTCACTCTTATCCCCTTTGCCTTTGTACAATGGCACTATGCACGCATTCCGCCAATCCTCAGGCACCTCACCATGAGTCATACATACATTAAATAACCTTACCAACCAGTCAACAATACAGTCACCCCCTTTTTTAATAAATATATATATATATATATATATATATATATATATATATATATATATATATATATATATATATATTGGAAAGTATCACAATTTTGTGCGTGATCAAGCGATCTCAGTTTGACAGAGTTAAATTATCATCATTTCAATGTATGTTCCATAGGGCATTACGTATTTGCAGTCCATAGTTTACTGATAATGTGCTTAAGAGGATGTATTCCATTAGATCTAAGTTGAAGTAAACTAGATCTTTCACTAATAAATCCTTTAAATTAGCAAAGAAATCATTTTATAGAGTTGAGCCCATACCTTCCACTGACACGAAGAATATTTTATTCTCCCTTCTGATAATAACTTTACTTTTCTTCCCATATTGCTTAGATCCTTTAATGTAAATGTTGCCTTCAGCAACAATATTATCATGAAGAATATCTTAATCAGGAACTCACCAAAAAATTCTTCTGGGAGCATCTATAAAGTGCCATGTAGAAATTGTGATAAGTTTTATGTTGTGCAGACTGGTAAGGATATTTCTGTTAGACTTAAGCAACATAAATATAGTATAAGAAGAGGAAAAGAATCGAAACTTGTTTAATCAAGTTAAAAACTATGACCATTGTATTGACTGAAGTAATGGCATATCAGCTATTAACTCTAACTCCAGTACCACGAGAAATACCATTGAATCTTCTATTATTAAATACACAAAGAATTATGACTTTGATATTGATAAAGGTCTATACATATTTGACAACTTTGTTGTTGATATGATTTGCAAACAATCCGCCTTCTTGTCCACATAATAAGTCTATGATACACTAGTTGTCTGTCTTGGACAATCGCATGTTTGCCAAATGGCGTCCTAGCTACGTTTATTCGTTATATATCAACTAATTGTTATATATATATATATATATATATATATATATTTTGCTTTGTCGCTGTCTCCCGCGTTTGCGAGGTAGCGCAAGAAAACAGACGAGAGAAATGGCCCAACCCACCCCCATACACATGTATATACATACGTCCACGCACGCAAATATACATAGCTACACAGCTTTCCATGGTTACCCCAGACGCTTCACATGCCCTGATTCAATCCACTGACAGCACGTCAACCCCGGTATACCACATCGATCCAATTCACTCTATTCCTTGCCCTCCTTTCACCCTCCTGCATGTTCAGGCCCCGATCACACAAAATCTTTTTCACTCCATCTTTCCACCTCCGATTTGGTCTACCACTTCTCCTCGTTCCCTCCACCTCCGACACATATATCCTCTTGGTCAATCTTTCCTCACTCATTCTCTCCATGTGACCAAACCATTTCAAAACACCATATTCTGCTCTCTCAACCACGCTCTTTTTATTTCCATACATCTCTCTTACCCTTACGTTACTTACTCGATCAAACCACCTCACACCACACATTGTCCTCAAACATCTCATTTCCAGCACATCCATCCTCCTGCGCACAACTCTATCCATAGCCCACGCCTCGCAACCATACAACATTGTTGGAACCACTATTCCTTTAAACATACCCATTTTTGCTTTCCGAGATAATGTTCTCGACTTCCACACATTCTTCAAGGCTCCCAGGATTTTCGCCCCCTCCCCCACCCTATGATCCACTTCTGCTTCCATGGTTCCATCCGCTGCCAGATCCACTCCCAGATATCTAAAACACTTTACCTCCTCCAGTTTTTCTCCATTCAAACTTACCTCCCAATTGACTTGACCCTCAACCCTACTGTACCTAATTACCTTGCTCTTATTCACATTTACTCTTAACTTTCTTCTTTCACATACTTTACCAAACTCAGTCACCAGCTTCTGCAGTTTCTCACATGAATCAGCCACCAGCGCTGTATCATCAGCGAACAACAACTGACTCACCTCCAAAGCTCTCTCATCCACAACAGACTTCATACTTGCCCCTCTTTCCAAAACTCTTGCATTCACCTCCCTAACAACCCCGTCCATAAACAAATTAGACAACCATGGAGATATCACACACCCCTGCCGCAAACCTATATTCACTGAGAACCAATCACTTTCCTCTCTTCCTACACGTACACATGCCTTATATCCTCGATAAAAACTTTTCACTGCTTCTAACAACTTGCCTCCCACACCATATATTCTTAATACCTTCCACAGAGCATCTCTATCAACTCTATCACATGCCTTCTCCAGATCCATAAATGCTACATACAAATCCATTTGCTTTTCTAAGTATTTCTCACATACATTCTTCAAGGCAAACACCAGATCCACACATCCTCTACCACTTCTGAAACCACACTGCTCTCCCCAATCTGATGCTCTGTACATGCCTTCACCCTCTCAGTCAATACCCTCCCATATGATTTACCAGGAATACTCAACAAACTTATACCTCTGTAATTTGAGCACTCACTCTTATCCCCTTTGCCTTTGTACAATGGCACTATGCACGCATTCCGCCAATCCTCAGGCACCTCACCATGAGTCATACATACATTAAATAACCTTACCAACCAGTCAATAATACATATATATATATATATATATATATATATATATATATATATATATATATATATATATATATATATATATATATATATATATATATATATATATATATATATATATATATATATATCTATATATATATATGTGTACATAATTCGTACTGTCTGCCCTTGTTAACTTCCGTCGCCACCCCGCCACACATGAAATGACAACCCCCTGCTCCCGCATGTGCGCGAGGTAGCACTAGGAAAAGACAACGAAGGCCACATTCGTTCACACTCAGTCTCTAGCTGTCATGTATGATGCACCGAAATCACAGCTCCCTTTTCACATCCAAGCCCCGTAAAACTTTCCATGGTTTACCCCAGACGCTTCACATGCTTTGGTTCAATCCATTGACGGCACTTCGAACCCGGTACACCACATCGTTCTAATTCATTCTATTCCTTGCACAACTTTCATCATACACCATGTTCAGGCCCCGATCACACAAAATAATTTCACTCCATCTTTCCACCTCCAATTTGGTCTCCCACTACTCCTCGTTCCCTCTACCTCTGACGCATATATCCTCTTTGTCAAACTTTCCTCACTCATTCTCTTCATGTGGTCAAACCATTTCAAAACACCCCCTTCTGCGCTCTCAACCACACTCATTTTGTTACGATACACCTCTCTTACCCTTTCATTACTTACTCGATCAAACCACCTCATACCACATATTGTCCTCAAACATCTCATTTCCAGCACATCCACCCTCCTCCGCACAACTCTATCTATAGCCCACGCCTCCCAACCATATGATATTGCTGGAACCACTATTCCTTCAAACATACCCATTTTTGCTTTCCAAGATAACGTTCTCGACTTCCACACATTCTTCAACGCTCCCAGAATTTTCGCCCCCTTCCCCACCCTATGATTCACTCCCACTTCCATGGCTGCATCCGCTGCCAAATCCACTCACTGATATCTAAAACACTTCACTTCCTCCAGTTTTTCTCCATTCAATCTTACCTCACAATTGACTTGACCCTCAACCCTACTGTACCTAATAACCTCGCTCGTATTCACATTTACTTTCAGCTTTCTTCTTTCACACACTTTACCAAACTCAGTAACCAGCTTCTGCAATTTCTCACCCGAATCATCCACCGGTGCTGCATCATCAGCGAACAACAACTGACTCACTTCCCAAGCTCCCTCATCCACAACAGACTGCATAGTTGCACATCTTTCCAAAACTCTTGCATTGTCCTCCCAAACAGCCCCATCCATAAACAAATTAAACAACCATGGAGATATCACACACCCCAGCCGCAAACCAACATTCACCAACTTAACTGAGACTGTCCCCTCTAATTGCGGTGAATTACCATATGACTTTAACGGCACCAGCCAGCAGGAAAAATGTCGGATATAGGAGTGACTGAATATATTGCCATACATATCATATTTATCCCCGGGGATAGGGGAAAAAGAATACTTCCCACGCATTCCTCACGTGTCGTAGAAGGCGATTAAAGGGGACGGGAGCCGGGGGCTAGAAACCCTCCCCTCCTTGTATTTTAACTTTCTAAGAGGAGAAACAGAAGAAGGAGTCACGCGGGGAGTGCTCATCCTCCTCAAAGGCTCAGATTGGGGTGTCTAAATGTGTGTGGATGTAACCAAGATGAGAAAAAAGGAGAGATAGGTAGTATGTTTGCGGAAAGGAACCTGGATGGTTTGGCTCTGAGTGAAACGAAGCTCAAGGGTAAAGGGGAAGAGTGGTCTGGGAATACCTTGGGAGTAAAATCAGGGGTTAGTGAGAGGACAAGAGCAAGGGAAGGAGTAGCACTACTCCTGAATCAGGAGTTGTGGGAGTATGTGATAGAGTATAAGAAAGTAAATTCTAGATTGATATGGGTAAAACTGAAAGTTGATGGAGAGAGATGGGTGATCATTGGTGCATATGCACCTGGGCATGAGAAAGATCATGAGAGGCAAGTGTTTTGGGAGCAGCTGAAAGAGTGTGTTAGTGGTTTTGATGCACGAGACCGGGTTTTAGTGATGTATGATTTGAATGCAAAGGTGAGTAATGTGGCAGTTGAGGGAATAATACATGGGGTGTTCAGTGTTGTAAATGGAAATGGTGAAGAACTTTTATATTTATGTGCTGATAAAGGATTGTTGATTGGGAATACCTGGTTTAAAAAGAGAGATATACATAATGAAACGTATGTAAGTAGGAGAGACGGCCAGAGAGCGTTATTGGATTACGTGTTAGTTGATAGGCGCGCGAAAGAGAGACTTTTAGATGTTAATATGCTGAGAGGTGCAACTGGAGGGATGTCTGATCATTATCTTGTGGAGGCGAAGGTGAAGATTTGTAGAGGTTTTCAGAAAAGAAGAGAGAATGTTGGGGTGCAAAGAGTAGAGAGAGTAAGTGAGCTTGGGAAGGAGCCTTGTGTGAGGAAGTACCAGGAGAGGCTGAGTACAGAATGGAATAAGGTGAGAACAAAGGAGGTAAGGGTTGTGGGGGAGGAATGGGGTGTATTTAGGGAAGCAGTGATGGCTTGCGCAAAAGATGCTTGTGGCATGAGGAGCGTGGGAGGTGGGCAGATTAGAAAGGGTTGTGAGTGGTGGGATGAAGAAGTAAGATTGTTAGTGAAAGAGAAGAGAGAGGCGTTTGGACGACTTTTGCAGGGAAATAATGCAAATGAGTGGGAGATGTATGAAAGAAAGAGGCAGGAGGTCAAGAGAAAGGTGCAAGAGGTGAAAAAGAGGGCAAATGAAAGTTGGGGTAAGAGAGTATCATTGAATTTTAGGGAGAATAAAAAGATGTTTTTGAAGGAGGTAAATAAAGTGCGCAAGACAAGGAAACAAATGGGAAGTTCAGTGAAGGGGGCTATTGGGGAGGTGATAACAAGTAGTGGTGATGTGAGAAGGAGATGGAGTGAGTATTTTGAATGTTTGTTGAATGTGTTTGATGATAGAGTGGCAGATATAGGATGTTCTGGTCGAGGTGGTGTGCAAAGTGAGACGGTAATGTCATGTTATCTGTATTGTCATGGTGGTTGTATTGTCATCGTGGTTATACAGTCATGTTGGCTATATTGTCATTAAGATTACATTGTTATGGTAACTATATTACCATGGTGGCTGTATATTTTCATAGTAGGATGATTGTATTATGGCGATTGTATTGCATTTCTGAGTAGTATTGTCATGGTGACTGTGTTGCCATAATATCTATATTGTCATTTAATTTGTTGAATTGATGGAAATATTGTGTAAGAAACGGTACTGTCATGTTATCTGTATTGTCACGGTGGTTGTATTGTCATTGTGACTATATAGTCATGTTAGCTATATTGTCATTAACATTACATTGTTATGGTAACTGTATAGCCTTTGTGGCTGTATTGTTAGGTCACTATATTGCCATGATGGCTATTTGCCATTTTTGTTATATAACAAGGAGGTGACTGTCTTTTCATGTTGGCAATATTGTCAGAATAGCTATATTGTCGAGTAGTAGGTATATATATTTCTATTCTGGCGTTATATCATAATGATGGCAATAATAACGTTTTGGAGATATAGTGTCTTGGCAGCTAAACTCTTATTGTAGATATTTTTCAATTTCAATATTACATCATGGTAGCTACATAGTCAAGGTTACTATATTTTCATGGTAGCTACATTGTCATGGTGAAGACATTGGCATGGTGGCTGTATCGTTATTTTCAATATAATGCCGTCCTGGCTTCATTATCTTGGTCGCTATATCAACTTGATGGCTATATTGCTATGGTTAATTTTGTCGTTCGGGATATATTTTGCTATTTGCTACAATATTGTTGTCATTATATGATCATGATAATAATATTTTCATGGCGGCATGTTTGGTATTGTAAGTGTAATTGAATAGATATCATATAATCACATCCTTATATTGTCATGGTTTTTACACTGTGATATTGTTTATGTCAACCTGCTGATTATATAATCATGATTGGTGTATGATTATGGTAACTATATTTTAATACCGTTTTATTTCATTGTGATAATTTTGTCATGTTGACTACAATCACATGACAGCTATAATGTTATGACTATATTATAATGATAAATCCTGTCTGAGTCACTGTTTTTTCACAGAGACTATATTGTCCTGGAGTCTATATGTTTCCTATGATACGAAAACGACTATTTATTTACACTATCTATATTGTCAGGTGGTTATATTGCATTTGTGAATATAAGTTGAATGTTTCTATATTTTTCCTTTGTATTGTCATATCAGTTATATGATCATTGTAGTTTTATTGTCATAGTGAATACATTGTCGACGTGACTGTATTATCATAATGGCTAAATTGTCATAGCAAATATATTGACATGGGGGCTATATTTTCATGATATCTATAAAGTCTGTAAATTACTCTCAACGCGTTTCTAATGTGCTGGCGATTGATTTATATCGTGACTTTATTGTCAAGATGGCTGTATTGTCATGGTGGCTATATTGTCGTTTGCTGTATTTTCAATTTTACACTTCTGTGAAGATAGCTTTACTGTCAGTGTAGCTATAGTGTCATGGAGAATATATATACATAGTGGCAGTATTGTCATTATGACCATGTTGTCATTTTGACTATCTTCTTATTTTCGTTACGGTACTATCGTGTATATATCGTCACCTTGGCTATATTAGCAATGTGATATCTTTTATAGGTGCTATATTGTCATTTTCTAATCATGCATATTTTGTCATAAGTGATACATTATCATGATAAATATAATATTCCGGTGACTATATATTGGCCTTGTGACTATATTGTTATTATGACTATAATCTCATGTTGGATATCTTGCCAAGATAACTATATTGTATTATCTACTCATAAATCTCTAAGTTCTAATAACCCAAAATTTTTAGAGTAGATAGGGTAGAAACTGATGGAAGCCATTTCTAACATTCTTGCATAACCTGACCTCTCGCCTTCCCAAAACATAGTCATCCCAGCTTGGATATTGTACTGCTTTGGTCGTCAACTAATTTGAAAAGGAAGACATTGAATGGAGAAATTACTGAGGTAATCTCCAAAGATGATTACTGGTCTGAGAAACAAATTCAGAGAGCAGATTAAACGACTTAAATCCATTCAGCTTTAGGGAAAAGAAGTTTAAGAGATCCTGTACAGGTATATGAAATTATTGTAATGGCATCCCTTTAAGTTTTATATTTTTACTTCCTGTAACTAGTTCCAACAATTAAAACAATATTCAGCATTGTGATTTAAGTGACTGACTTTAGGATGTATTTGGATCTGTCAAAAATTGTATTTAGCAAATACTTCAACTTTCAACTGACCCATTCTATATTTTTATTCATTTCATCTCAGTTTTATCACCTTTCTGTTACTGTTTAATATCAACAGTAGCCCATCTACGTAGTTGGGGCTCTGAAGCAAAGGAAACTTTTTCTAGCCTAGGTTAGGGTAGTATCTAAACCAAACCTAAATGACCTTACCTTAGAAATATGTTCAGACAGTACCTTCTGAAAATATTTCTTAAGGTAAGGTCGTGGGGATTAGTTTAGGTGCTAACTAAACCTTGGCTAGAAAAAATTTGCTTTAAAGCCACAACTAGTTGAAAGGCCTACTTTAAGTGGTGATATTGAAATCCATTTGCTCCAGTGTGCCCCTCCGTCCGTTTGTTTTATGTCCATCTAAAGATGCATACGTTCAATTTTTGATGTAGATCGATTTCCTATCTTAGTTTCGTCTACGGAATTCTACGTCTTCAGTTCAGCACACCATTGTGGTAATGAAGGGAAAATCACTACATTCATAAGCCGAGTGCACGTAGCTTATCCAATCTCGTTAGAGAGAAAACTTACCTGTATTTGAAATAATGAACGGGAACAAAGAAGACAAAATTTTAATACACATTTATTATACAACTATATGATTTATATTATATACATTACCACATTTCCTGCATTTTCCATCACAAATTTGCTGAGGTCATAACCTTGAAGTTACCATTACCTTACAACCTTAAGGATGGTGGTCTACAACACCTCTAGATTGATGGAGAAAACGAAAAGTTTCGTTTTACTATTAAGACCACAGAAATACGGTAATTCCACTTCACTACCACTAACTACTAGTTATTTTACTTGTTGATTTTCACGGCTAAGATTTTCATCCTCTGAGCGAAGCCATACAATAATCGTCCTTATCTACTCTGAGCATTGGATAGCCTCCTGATGATCAAGATTGCTGTTTTGGTTGTCCGTTACCCTTGTTACTGCTGCGTCTCACTGCACACCTTACATGAGTGCCTTCCACAGTATTAGGGACAGCTGCTGGGCCTCACTGTAGCCACTTCTGGGACGGTTGCCAATCTTCCTCGTATTCCCTCATGACCACAGCGCCAAACCGACTCCCGCCATCAGGCCGAAACGCACAAACATTTCTGACAAAATTGAGACAACCGCTTTCGCGTCAGTTTTGACACCAAGTGAATTTATACGACAATTACGTTCAAGATGCTTGGTTTTTCGTTCATGGATTGAACAGAAGCAACCAACGATGGTTGCTACTGCCCAATCCATGAAGTCCCCCCCACCACGGAAAGGTAACCAAGCTTCGGGGGGGATGGGTGTTTACCCTGACGCCAACGGAGAAACTCAATACAATATTTTTATTATAACTTTCCTTAATCTTGAAAAATGAATCAATCAGAGGGAACAATAGCCCCAGCCATATGAAGATTGGCTAACCGACTCCTTGCACAAAGTGATTTCTTTGAGGGTTGCTTTATGGAAGGCACGGTAGCGTCGGAAGAGTTTCATTTTTTCTTTGAAGACGAAGGAAAATATCCCCGTGAATTTATGTATTCTTTTTCGGGGGGGGAGGGGGGGGGGGATAATGTTCCCATATTTTTTCTTCGTTTTTCAACGTCCCTACGTAGATATTATGTGTCATCCACTACTGGGAGAAAGCTAGACTTCCGCCAGATTAACGTAATCCTTGGCGGGGCGAAACTAAAGTTGTCTTGGTGTTGGTTCCTTAGTGATAACCCAAACACAAACACAAACACACCTCCAGTGTCCACTCTAGGGCCGTGTTCTCCTGCAGCACCAGCAGGAAGAAAGAACTCAGGTTCCTCACCAACTGAATCTTTTGGCACGGGGAGCGTGTGTCATCTCGACACGCCTTTTAACGCCCGTACGTGGTGCGGAGTGCAGTCGGTCTGTAACGTAGGACATGTCATGTGTTATTGGTCCCAGTCGGTCTAGAACGCTGGGCCTGACATGTGTTGGGGGACCAAGTCGGTCATGAATGGTGGGCCTGACATGTGTTGGGGGACCAAGTCGGTCTTGAATGGTGGGCCTGACGTGTGTTGGGGGACCAAGTCGGTCTTGAATGGTGGGCCTGACAGGTCTTGAGACCTGCCATGTCTCCCTGAAGGTGGGCCTGACAAGTGTGGTGGGCTGCATTTCCTCATGGATGGTGGGTCTGGTAGGGAGTGTGGGCTGCAGTGCCACTTGAGTGGGCGAGGTCACTTGGTCAGCATCAGTGGGACGGTGAGGTTTCACTTTTGCACAGCGACCGTTGACGGAGAGTGGTGTCACGTCGGCAAGAAGTGCCTTCTTGTACGAGGCATAGCAGGAGTACTGGATGACGGCAATCCCGCGGTGGTTCTCGTAGGTCGTGTAGGACTGCATGTCGAAGCGAACGATGTCGCCGAACTGCTTGAAGAATTCCCAGACGTTCGTCCTTGAGATTTTGTATGGAACGTTGACGACCCTGATGGTATACCGCTGCAGGACGGTTTGGAGAAGCCCTTGCAACTGCTCGTTGGTGGGCACGATGACATGTATGTCGTCATCATCGCAGCCCAACTCATCATCTATATGTGGGAGTCGGGTCTCGTGTGGTGGACGGTCCAGCAAATCCTCCTCATCGTGGAAAGGCAGGTAGGCCTGGTCAAGGAGGGCGACCCAGAGCACCTGCTGCTGCTCGACCACCTCCACAACTGAGCTTTTTGCAAAAACTTCCATGTTGAAGATACTATGATTACGTTGTGCACTTTACGAAGTAACCTCGGTTATCCTTGTATGTCCACAAATATAGTGAGTCTATATTGATATGGAAAAATATAGTAAGGTACCCCCATGCTCTAATATCCCACATAGAAACAAAAGCATAGTCGACTTCGGCGATTTTAAATGTAGAGACCATCTAAAATATTGTAGGTGGGTTAATGGTTGTTCCATGGTGACCAGGGGTACAGGTGAATGGGACAGACTGGATATAGTGAAGATCGATAGATGGGACAGACAGGGTATAGTGAATATCCATAGATGGGACAGACTGGGTACAGTGAAGATTGATAGATGGGACAGACAGGGTATAGTGAATATCCATAGATGGGACAGACTGGGTACAGTGAAGATTGATAGATGGGACAGACAGGGTATAGTGAATATCCATAGATGGGAGAGACAGGGTGTAGTGAAATTGCCTAGATGGGACTAACAGGGTACAGTGAAGATTTGTAGATGGGACAGACAGGGTATAGTGAAGATCCATAGATGGGACAGACAAGGTATAGTGAAGATCGATAGGTGAGATAGACAGGGTACAGTGAAGATCGCTAGATAGGACAGAGGGTATAGTGAAGATGTGTAGTTGGGACACAAAGAGCATAATTTATGAATTGATTGATGGGACAGACAGGGTATAGTGAAGATTGATAGATGGGACAGGCTGGGTATAGTGAAATATCCATAAATAGGACAGACAGGGAATAGTTAAGATCGACAGATTGGGACATATAGATTATAGTGAAGATCCATAGATAGAACAGATAGGGTACAGCGAAGATCGATAGATGGAACAGAGAGGGTATAGTGAAGATGTTTACATGGGATACACAGATTATAATAAATTGATAGATGGGACAGACAGAGTATAGTGAAGATTGATAGATGGGTACAGACAGGGTATAGCGAAAATAAACAGATGGGTCAGACAGGGTATTGTGAAGATCGATGGATAGAATAAACTAGGTATGCTGAAGATCCATAGATAGGAGGGACAGGGTATAGCGAAGATCGATAGATGGGACAACCAGGGTATAGTGAAGATCCACAGATAAGACCGACAGGGTATAGTGAAAATCGAGAGATGGGGCAAACAGGGTATAGTGAAGATCCATAGATGGGACAAACAAGGTATAGCGAAAATCGATAGGTGGGACAGACTGAGTATAGTGAAGATTGGTATATTCGATAGACAGGGTACAGAGAAGATTGATCGATGGAAGAGACAAGGTATAGTAGAGATAGGTAGATGGGACAGACAGGGTATAGTGTTGATCGATAGATGGGACAGACAGGGTATGGTAGAGATAGGTAGATGGGAGAGCCTGGGTATAGTAAATATCGATAGATGGGACAGGGTATAGTGAAGTTCGGTAGATGGGACAGACTGGGTATAGTGAAGATCGGTAGATGGAACAGAAATGGTATAGTGAAGTTCGGTAGATGGGACAGACTGGTTACAGTGAAGATCGGTAGATGGGACAGGGTATAGTGAAGATTGATAGATGAGACAATGGGTATAGTGATCGATAGATGGGAGAGACTGATTATATTGATCGATAGATGGGACAGACTGGGTATAGTGATCACGGATCCTTTAATACTTATGTATGAGGAATATAAACTCACTCTCCAGTATTTAGTCTCGATTCCCAGAAACCTTTGAAAGGTAAACACTTACTCTGCTACCTGCCTGGTTCTGTGTTGTTGTGCAAGATAAACGTAAAGTCTATCATTACCTATAGCTATACCGCAGTCATTTTGGCAACACTGCTAACATAACCGGCCGATTCCACTTCCCTCCAGGCTGGCTAGGTGACAGGGGCACGTCATTGGTTGATGCTATTATTGCCGACAAATTATTACGCTAGTATTTAAACTGATATCGTTTTAGCCTTTTAACTGTGCGTACACAGTATTATTGCATTGGGCTTAACATCTATATCACGATTATTATCTAATATAACAAGTAGAAGACAATATCATAAAAGTAAATATCCACCGTGAAAAAAAAATTGTCACTTAATATAGGAATCTCGAGGTTGCAGCTTCAAGCCCGCCGGGGAGGAAGTGGATCCGCCGGGTCTAAGCTATCACGAGTCGCCAGTGTTGCCAAAATGAGTGCGGGAGGCGGTATATTATTAGCACATAAAACAAAAGATATTCAAGTTTAAGTTGCCAAGTTTCTCTGTTATTGATCTAATCCTAAATAACTATTCTATTATGCAACACTCACAAGGAAAGGGATGCCAGGTTCCGTGGCGGCTACTATCGAGTGTAACAATATGATCCGTGAAATAGATAGACTTGAAACAACCCAAAATTGTGAAATAGATTAGTGTTAACTACCAACCAAGTGCGGGAGTTATGACTGAATGT
This sequence comes from Panulirus ornatus, assembly GCF_036320965.1. Classification (NCBI taxonomy): domain Eukaryota; kingdom Metazoa; phylum Arthropoda; class Malacostraca; order Decapoda; family Palinuridae; genus Panulirus; species Panulirus ornatus. The sequence continues at coordinate 34,117,629 of NC_092281.1, forward strand.
GATTAAACCCTTCAAAAATGATGCCATGGATAATAATTCACTGGTAAGTCAGTAGCCGTCACCTCCACCCTCACCAGAACAGCTATGTCACCACACCGAGGCACTTGGGTTCACTCACTATGAGTCACAAGATCGAGATTTACAACGGTTCCGATACCATCATGATTCACAACGGTTCCGATACCATCATGATTCACAACGGTTCCGATACCATCATGATTCACAACGGTTCCGATACCATCATGATTCACAACGGTTCCGATACCATCATGATTCACAACGGTTCCGATACCATCATGATTCACAGCGGTTCCGATACCATCATGATTCACAACGGTTCCGATACCATCATGATTCACAATGGTTCCGATACCATCATGATTCATAACGGTTCCGATACCATCATGATTCACAACGGTTCCGATACCATCATGATTCACGACGGTTCCGATACCATCATGATTCACAACGGTTCCGATACCATCATGATTCACAACGGTTCCGATACCATCATGATTCACAACGGTTCCGATACCATCATGATTCATAACGGTTCCCATACCATCATGATTCACAACGGTTCCGATACCATCATGATTCACGACGGTTCCGATACCATCATGATTCACAACGGTTCCGATACCATCATGATTCACAACGGTTCCGATACCATCATGATTCACAACGGTTCCGATACCATCATGATTCACAACGGTTCCGATACCATCATGATTCATAACGGTTCCCATACCATCATGATTCATAACGGTTCCGATACCATCATGATTCACAACGGTTCCGATACCATCATGATTCACAACGGTTCCGATACCATCATGATTCACAACGGTTCCGATACCATCATGGTTCACAACGGTTCCGATACCATCATGATTCACGACGGTTCCGATACCATCATGATTCACAACGGTTCCGATACCATCATGATTCACTACGGTTCCGATACCATCATGATTCACAACGGTTCCCATACCATCATGATTCACGACGGTTCCGATACCATCATGATTCACAACGGTTCCGATACCATCATGATTCACAACGGTTCCGATACCATCATGATTCATAACGGTTCCGATACCATCATGATTCATAACGGTTCCCATACCATCATGATTCACAACGGTTCCGATACCATCATGATTCACAACGGTTCCGATACCATCATGATTCATAACGGTTCCCATACCATCATGATTCACAACGGTTCCGATACCATCATGATTCACAACGGTTCCGATACCATCATGATTCACAACGGTTCCGATACCATCATGATTCGAATACGAGAGGCGTGAGCTCGCCAGCGGATCTTCATCATTTTAGTCAGAGACTGTACAACATACAGGTGGCTCCGTCACTGTAGACGTCAGTCACCATACATTACTGGTTGTCTGGTACAACATACAGGTGGCTCCGTCACTGTAGACGTCAGTCACCATACATTACTGGTTGTCTGGCACAACATACAGGTGGCTCCGTCACTGTAGACGTCAGTCACCATACATTACTGGTTGTCTGGTACAACATACAGGTTTCTCCGTCACTGTAGACGTCAGTCATCATACATTACTGGTTGTCTGGTACAACATACAGGTGGCTCCGTCACTGTAGACGTCAGTCACCATACATTACTGGTTGTCTGGTACAACATACAGGTTTCTCCGTCACTGTAGACGTCAGTCATCATACATTACTGGTTGTCTGGTACAACATACAGGTGGCTCCGTCACTGTAGACGTCAGTCACCATACATTACTGGTTGTCTGGCACAACATACAGGTGGCTCCGTCACTGTACACGTCAGTCACCATACATTACTGGTTGTCTGGTACAACATACAGGTGGCTCCGTCACTGTAGACGTCAGTCACCATACATTACTGGTTGTCTGGTACAACATACAGGTGGCTCCGTCACTGTACACGTCAGTCACCATACATTACTGGTTCTCTGGTACAACATACAGGTGGCTCCGTCACTGTAAACACTGTAGATTCTTTAGGTTTAACCATAAACATTAACTAAAGCAATATGACAACATGAACAAATTTTATGACTGAAATATCAGAGACGATCGAAATTAAGAGTGAATGAGAGCGATGTAAATAGAGTTTAAAAGGACAAAGTATGATTGGCAGACAGGGCATAAGAGGCCGCCCAGCTAAATTTAAAAGTTCGCGTTTAGTGGCAGAGTTAAATCAATTTTACAAACTTCCATTGTTCTGGTGGAATTTAAAATGTTTACCTCTAGAGACAGAATTTAAAGGTTCATCTTTAAAGTGCAGAACTCAAAGAATATCGTTAAAATAATTTACTTTAAAATTTTTCAGTTATGTGAGGCATTTCATACAACAACTGCAATTTGACGGTGTTTAAAAGTTCACTGTTGCTTGGCAGAATTAAACTGTTTAATTGACGAGGTTAAAAGTTCGAGTTGTAATGACGATTTGCATAAGTTTTTGTTTAACTGACGTATTTTCAATGTTTGTGTTTATATGACGTATCTAAAAGGACTTTGTTGACATAACGCAGCTGGAAGGTTTACGTTCAAATGATGATGTTTATATGTTCGTTAATGAATGAGGGAGTTAAATGGATGAATATTAAGTTCGCGTTTCATGGAGTCGTTTTACAACAATTTGTTAAAATGTCAGAGTTTAAATGATCATATGTACCAGGTTGAGCAGATGGCGGTAGTGTGTAGACACAGCCATACCAGGTCGTATTTATCATCATTAAAGTCACCTTCCTTACTTACTTATGGCGGCGATGAAATTCACTGGTTCTTGATTCTGCACCAATTAACCTATCAGATAATGGTACAATGTTTGCCTGGTGTTGCATATATCACGTCTGTTGTTGAAACACAAGAATGCCAGGTGACTTTGGGAGTGGATGATAATATAAAGATCAATATAAATGTGGGAAATCTTGAACCGCCATCACCAGACACAACACATGTTTGGATCTGGCGGGGGGAGGGACTTGCCTGTGACGTCACGATGCCCCGCCTCCAGCCTGGCGCCGCTCTGTGTGTGTGTGTGTGTGTGTGTGTGTGTGTGTGTGTGTGTGTGTGTGTGTGTGTACTACTTTAATCATTATCACGTGAGTCTTTTGAGGAAGGATTTGTACACTCGTGTTGCCCCGTCTCTTAACCTTGTAAGTGTAAAATATGTTTTCACTCCTGTGTGCGCTTACACACACACACACACACACACACACACACACATACACACATAACATATAATATTATCTAGTATTTACTTCAGACGGATATCTTACACCTTGATTGTAAAAGCCAAAGAAAAATTTATAAAAACATATACATATATTTACACACGTGTAGATATATGTTATGTATTGAAATGTGGCGGTAAAATTCCTTATATATTAACAAACGTGATTGAGGACTTAAAGAATCTGGTCCAAACATAATGGTTATTGTGATAAATGATTTATTTATGGTAAATATGTATTGTGTTGCATTATAATGGTTGTTCAGAACTAAGGTCTTTAAACCTGAATCAGTGAAATACTATCAGAAATAGAAAACCTGTTAAACATGAACCTTTATAGTGATTAACCATACAATATATTTTCCTCTGGGTATGTAAAATAAAATACAGTACAGGGAGCTAGTTTGAGGAAGAGTATTTCATATTTTAACAAAATATTTACCTCTAATAGCGTCCCTTATCTTTCGTCATCATTTCTTATGTTTACTATCAAGAAATGTCTTTTATGTAACATAAAAATTCTGTCTAGGTATTTGATTAATGTTTTCCAAGGATGAGCTACATGCCACACGTGGTCAGGTCACAGTGGTGGTGGTCAGGTCAGTGGGCGGTGTGTGTATGTGTGTGTGTGTGTGTGTGTGTGTAGCCCCTGGGTTCATGTTGGCTACAGCCACCCACCGGCCGGTGGTCAGGTCAGTGGGCGGTGTGTGTGTGTGTGTGTGTGTGTGTTTAGCCCCTGGGTTCATGTTGGCCACAGCCACCCACCGGCCGGTGGTCAGGTCAGTGGGCGGTGTGTGTGTGTGTGTGTGTGTGTGTGTAGCCCCTGGGTTCATGTTGGCCACAGCCACCCACCAGCCAGCCGGGCGGTAGTTTATAACTAAGACTGGTAGTTTCACATGCCACTTGGAGTGTCCCTCACTACAGAACTTGAGCAGCTCTTATCCTGAGGTGGAGCAGTTGATCCTCTCCATCAGGCTGGTACACTTGGTCTGCACCAGGTGGCTCCCTCCTGGTCATCCTGAGTGGTTGGTTGCTGTGTGGGATTTAATGACCACTGACTTGTGAAGGTCATTAGACCAGCCATCATTTTATCATCTGATAAAACATGAAGCAACGTCAAATATTACATGATCCACCTAAACTATTGAGAATGATGAAGTCTGATATTGTTACGTTACGTCATCCAATCTTGCCACTCACATGTTACGGTAATCACGACTACATACATAGTGTTGTTACGACTGATATTACTGTATGTACTGTAGTAACGTACTGTGTTTATGTGGATAACATGTGGACGTCAGAGGAGGCAAGAGCATCATCAGAGACAAATTCTCTATTCTATGTTGTTTCCTCAATTTTGTCTGCGGTGATCGACACACTTTATCCCCCAAGATATTATCTTGCTCTTTCTTTCCATCATTCTTTAGTATTAAAGATTTTGTTCTCTCAAGCAAGATAGAATTTATCAATGATTTGTAATGTCATCTTGGGTCCAGGTAATGTTAGGTAGCGGTCATACAAGTTGTCCATGACCTTCATCATGTGGGTTGGGAAGGAGTCAGGAGGTGTGGCGTTGTACTCGGTGTACCACTTGCCAAGTTGGTCAGTGTGTATACCATGGAAGTTGCAGGGGAATCATCAGTCTGTATGTTAACAATTAGGTTGAGCAAATAACACTTGGCCTCAGTGAAGGTAGAATGTTTTCCCACCAGACTGCATCCATTAATACGACTTAGATCAGAAGATCTAGCCTTAGGTAATTTGTTAGATCGAGATTATCAAAGCCTTTCATCATTTTTAATCTTTGTACTTCGTGACCATCTCTGTTTTAAGTTGTTACGTTGACGTATGATGAATCTAATATGGAGAACAAATTTAGGAGGAAACCTGGCAAAGCTACATATGAGTGATTTTACCGTTTGCAAGTAAACTACGATTTTGTAAAAACGAATCGCATCTATGTTGTGTATAGAAAACGTAACTCCTTAGCTGCATTCTCTATGAATGTCATCAAAAGTAAAACATAGACAAGGGAAGGAATGAGGCTTGACGATACGAAACATCACTCAATCGTGTCCTGCCTGCCCAGACCCTCCCTCGCCACACCACTGGCCATAACTTCATCAACACATTGCTTACTCCGTCAAGGTCATCCACACATTTTGCCTGGCTTGAACAACCGCTTGGCATTCATGAACCGCTGAATGTTTACACTTTCTGATTATCTGTAGTAGCTGATGCAGTTGCAAGATAGACTATTAAACCATTTTCTTACAATACTCGCTGGTAAGGAGACAATTTTCACAAAACACAGAGGTAACACTGCCTAAGAAACGGGCTTAAGAACAATTGTACGAACATAGGGTCACATTGGTACATCCACAAGGCACCAGTGGTCTGGGTGGCCTGAAATAGATTTGGGACCAAGAAGGATGATGGGTGTAGGGAGTAAACCTACCACAGACCATCATTAATTATGAAGAGTTGACAATGGTTACCTCCAGCCATAATCTATAAATCAATAGACAAATGTTAATGCAAACAAAGCAAGAATTAAACAAGCAGGAAACACAATCCAATGTACCATTTTACGGTAGTTATGTCAAGTTGTCGCATCTGTTGACTACCTGACGTGGTCTTACGTCTCACCTTTAGTAACGTCTGCGAATTTCGTTGTAGTGAAACTCATGGGACCCGAGAGTCAATGTTAGTGATACACAAGAGGAAGAAATATAACTCCGAAGGTATAAAACAGTTGTGGACACACCAAACGCTTGACAAATATTCCTTAGTAGATGACAGAAAACACAAAGAGATCGTCCTTGTAAACTTATGATGAGGTTTGCTTGAAGAGCCTCCCTACGTCATCGTCGTCCACAGGCGCCCTTTGTTGGAGTGGGTGTGGCGTGGACACAGTACTGGGACCTTCATGATAAATTATCTACAACGTTCCAGGTGTCCACATATCAGGGATATGACTGTGTACAACGGTGGCTGGGGTTAAAGTCACTGGATCATATATAAAACATGCAAAGGTTAACATTGATTCTCTTAAGATTTCAAGGCAATGAAAGGTTTGTGGTGCAGTCTTTATGACTGAAGGTCATATTTAGATAGAGATTTATCAAATGGATATTACATCAACGTCACAGTAGCCACTCCGGCCACTGTATTACTAACATAAGGGTTAACTGTAGTCATACAATACAAATACTAAAACTTAGTATTATTTTCTTGTTTTAGTTTTATAACCGAGAGAAACATGAAGTGTAAACAGACGGTGTATCGCCATACCTTCCTCCATCCAGTCCTTATGAGGCTTCAGCGTAAGGTGGTGGTTGACGAGCGGAGGCAGACTCGTCCACATTATTATCTGCTGCTGTTGGACGTCCCCAGTGTCCAGGTGCAGCCAGGGTCGTCATCATGTTGGACGTCCCCAGTGTCCAGGTGCAGCCAGGGTCGTCATCATGCCGCCCGTCTCTGCATCGCCTGATCCGTGGTGCACCGGTGGGTCGGTGGCTGTCGTGACATGGTAATGTTACCGTCATATTCCGCGTCTCATCTCACGTCTGTCCAGGTGGGCTAAGCTCGTCTGGTCTGAATGAACCATATACAAGTAAGGCGTATCGCTGTTGTGAGTCTCTGTACATATGGAGGCAATATGGTTGTGCAGTCTCTCTCTCTCTCTCTCTCTCTCTCTCTCTCTCTCTCTCTCTCTGTGCATGTGTGTGTTTGAGAGAGAGAGAGAGAGAGAGAGAGAGAGAGAGTTAAAGGGTATATTCATCGCATTTTGATAATTTAACAATCATATGTAATACAAAATATATGCTTCTTCCGAAAATATCCTGGAAATTGGTTGAGGTAGAGCGGAGGTATCGTGGCAAAGTTGTGTGTCACACAAGAACGAGTTTTCTAATTGGTTGAGGTAGAGCGTAGGTATCGTGGCAAAGTTGTGTGTCACACAAGAACGAGTTTTCTAATTGCCTGGTTTTACTGGCGGCCTCGTTGTGACGTCACTACATCAACACCGACATTTTGATTTAAAAGTTAATTGCAAGATGACTTTGCTCCGCTGTGTGTGTGTTTTCAATACTTTTCGTGTTTGTAATGTTATTTCGTTTGTATTCTATAGTTAATAACTTTGTAGTGAGTTTAATTTCGTTGCTGTAGTTGTAGTATAGTGATTTATAACTTGTATTTGAACTAAATCAGATGAGCAGTGTTGAGGATGACCCTGGGCCATTTTCATGTGGTAATGCAGAAGGGAGTGACCACAGGCAGGCAGTAGTGGTGTTTACCAAGCCATTCCCAACACCATCGTACTGGCTACCTCTGTGTAATGTACCACATTCCTCTGTTGAAAAAGAAATAGAGAATTTCACTGAATTGCAGACTGGGCTGTTAATGTGCATCTTTCTAAATTGTTTTATTTTGTCTTCGTTAAGAATTTCTTCTTGTGTTTGATGTGCATTGTTTTGAGAATTCTTTGTTATATAACAAAACATGTTCTGTATCTACTGTTTCCTGTCTTTATTTAGATAAGTATTTTTGTTATTGATTTTATGACTATGTTGTTTTGCTGTAACATTTATAGACTTTTTTTGTTATTTGATAATGTTTTTCTTCTTGTTATTCTATACCAATGTGTACAATTCTATTACGTAGCAATGTTTTTCTTGTTATTTTCTAAAAATGTGCACAATTTTGTTCTGTTAAAGATTTTTGGACGCATTGATATGTTTTATTGTTGTCTTTGTTGTTGTTGTTGTTGTTGTTGTTGTATTACTTTAGTTAATTAAGTGATTCCTGGTACGTGCCACTATCTAGCTGGGGGCGAATGTTGAGTTGCTTTCGGCCCTAGATGATGGGCCACATCTTAGATGTTGCCTTAAATGTTCCCTTTAGCAACAATAATACTATACAGAATATCTTAATCAGGAATTCACCAGAAATTTCTCTTGGTTGCATCTATAAAGTGCCATGTGGAAATTGTGATGAATTTTATGTTGGTCAGACTGGTAAGGATCTTTCTGTTAGACTTAAGCAACATAAATATAGTATAAGAACGGGACAAGAATCAAATGCCTTGTTTAATCACGTTAAAAACTATGATCATTGTATAGACTGGAGTAATGCCATCTCAGTTATTAACTCTGACTCTATTACCACGAGAAATATCATTGAATCTTCTTTTATTAAATACACAAAGAATTATAATCTTAATGTTAGTGATGGTCTATACAAATTAGATAACTTTATTGTTGATAGAATTTGCAAAATCATAAGTTTATGATACACTCGTTGTCTGTCTTGGACAATCACATGTTTACCATATGGCGTCCTAGCTACGTCTCTTCGGTGTATATCAACTGACTGTTATATTTCGTTCTTGTGTCTCCCCTGATGATGTGATTATTACACGAAAGTGCACTTGGGTATCTTATCGTGTTTCATTTTCCATGTGGACTCATAGGAATATATATACACATGTACATATTTTTACCTTGCTTGCCTTTATCCATTCTCGGCGCTACTCCGTGTGTGTGTGTGTGTGTGTGTGTGTGTGTGTGTGTGTGTGTGTGTGTGTGTGTGTGTGTGTCTGTCTGTCTGTCTGTCTGTCTGCCTGTCTGTCTATTTGTCTGCATACGTATCTTCTGTATATCGTGGAAGGCGACTGAGGGTTGGGAACTGGGGGGGGTTGGAAATCTTCCCCTTCTGTATTACTTTTCAAATGAAGGAATAGAGGAAGGAGCCCAGCTAAGTTTCCCTCTAGGATTCATTCACTTATTCCTGACGCTACCTTGTTCTTGCGGGAAATGGCAAACAAATATGAAAAATAGAGTATGAAAGACAAAGACAGTGGACAAGTGTTATGTGTTCTGTGTCCTTGATAACCATTTGATCTGACTCATTCAGATAAGGTGCAAAACGCCAGTTGTGAAGATGTACAAAGGATAATAGAACGATGTACGTACGTACGTATGTAGTGTGAGTATCTTGACTGATAGAAAGTACTGAAAGCGGCAGGAAGTAGTGAGATATTGTATTGTGCTTCGTACAAGACTGGCGGGCGACTCCGTCCTTCGTGCTGTGCCACACACAGTCTGGTGATTGTCGGGATGTGTAGCCATAATGTTTGATCTTATGACCATTAGTGATGCATCATGTGATGTTTACTATCACAACATCGGCTTCTTCCTCCTCCTCCAGGAGAGTGGCAATCAGGTGGCGGTTATTGTGGTAGCCCGGCACATGCAACTGTAAGATCTGAAGCAACGTTGAGAAAATGGGACACATTATAAAGAGTTCCATAATTTCTCTAATTCTTCCCCAAATTCATGTGGACCTGCAACGCTGAAAATGTTTAAATACTGCTGGTGCAGAGGGAGGGAGAGGCAGGCCTGGGATGAGAGTGAGGCTTTGTAGGAGAGAAAGGCTCGGGATGAGAGAGGCTGAACACAAGATGTTTGGCTGGAGAGTGAGGCTTTGAAGGAGAGAGAGGTTTAGGATGAGGGTTGGGTTGTACCAGAGAGAGAGACCTGGGATGAGGGTTGGGTTGTACCAGAGAGAGAGGCTTGGGATGAGGGTTGGGTTGTACCAGAGAGAGAGGCTTGGGATGAGGGTTGGGTTGTACCAGAGAGAGAGACCTGGGATGAGTGTTGGGTTGTACCAGAGAGAGAGGCTTGGGATGAGGGTTGGGTTGTACCAGAGAGAGAGGTTTAGGATGAGGGTTGGGTTGTACCAGAGAGAGAGACCTGGGATGAGGGTTGGGTTGTACCAGAGAGAGAGGCTTGGGATGAGGGTTGGGTTGTACCAGAGAGAGAGGCTTGGGATGAGTGTTGGGTTGTACCAGAGAGAGAGGCTTGGGATGAGGGTTGGGTTGTACCAGAGAGAGAGGGTTGGGATAAGGTTGGGTTGTACCAGAGAGAGAGGCTTGGGATGAGGGTTGGGTTGTACCAGAGAGAGAGGCTTGGGATGAGGGTTGGGTTGTACCAGAGAGAGAGGGTTGGGATGAGGGTTGGGTTGTACCAGAGAGAGAGGCTTGGGATGAGGGTTGGGTTGTACCAGAGAGAGAGGCTTGGGATGAGGGTTGGGTTGTACCAGAGAGAGAGGCTTGGGATGAGGGAGTCTGAACATGAGATAGGTTTGTGAGGAAAGTGAGGATTTGAAACAGAGAGAGACTTTATGTGAAAAAGGAAGGACAGGCGGAGGAGGCTTGGGATGAGAGTCAGGCAGGACAGGAGAGAGAGGCTTGGGACGAGAGTCAGGCAGGACAGGAGAGAGAGGCTTGGGACTAGAGTCAGGCAGGACAGGAGAGAGAGGCTTGGGATGAGAGTCAGGCAGGACAGGAGAGAGAGGCTTGGGACTAGAGTCAGGCAGGACAGGAGAGAGAGGCTTGGGACGAGAGTCAGGCTGGACAGGAGAGAGAGGCTTGGGACGAGAGTCAGACAGGACAGGAGAGAGAGGCTTGGGACGAGAGTCAGGCTGGACAGGAGAGAGAGGCTTGGGACGAGAGTCAGGCTGGACAGGAGAGAGAGGCTTGGGACGAGAGTCAGGCAGGACAGGAGAGAGAGGCTTGGGACGAGAGTCAGGCAGGACAGGAGAGAGAGGCTTGGGACGAGAGTAGAGAAGTGAACCTTCATAACTTATCCTTCAATAAAAAAGGGTTGTCTTGCTCCACTCAGTTGGAATGGGAAAGTAGTTGAAAATAACAAGTTGATGAATTTAAGGTTTTAGTGTGGCAAAACCTGAACTGATTTTAAGATCACACATGAAAGAAGATAAACATTTCAGAAGGTTGAAGGAAGATCAATATAAATGTCATCATTGATAGTCTAATAAACTCATTAGAAGCCTTGGTAGATGAATGTTCTTGTTATTTTTATTAAGAATGAGGATGAATTAGTAATTAAGGCACACGGCGCTAATATCTTTGGTTAGTGAGCCATTATGTTTTGCACTGGTGTTATATTAAAGAACTAGAGTATGAGTGAGGGAGTGAGATGTGGAGATTATATATCATTGTGAGTTATTACATAAAGTGATCGTGATAAACGTTACGAAGATCAGGCAAACTATGAGGCTCATTATTCCTACATCAGATATAATAATGTCAATCATTCCAGTAATCTTACCATAATTGACCTCTTCCATCTAGGCAGCCTTCCTCCCTCCCTCTTATCTTCTCCAGAACAAACCTGGTTCATTCTTGTGAGAGACGATAGTGTTTACTAAACTCTTCCTGTGACCAACATGTAAATGGTGTGACTGATCACCACACCTTACCTCACCTACTTCCTCCACCTGATCAATCTGCATCACTCCTTCCATTGCTCACTTCCATAATAGAATTAACGTTTCTACTACAAATGACCAGATTCACTTGACCATGTTTGTTAACATCAGAGCAATAATCTTGAAGACCGACCATTCCTCACTATTGACCTTTAAGGCAGGAATCATTATTTTCCTCAAACTATCAATTGCTATTTATGTGGGGTCGGTCGGCTGTGGCTCCGGAGGGGTAAGCGACAACACAGACTCTGGTGGAGTTCCAGTAATGATGTTACTGAGTCAGTCGGGCACACAACACTGTGGTACACCTGGTAATATTTTGTTTGTCTTAACTAAGTCGATAAGTGGAAAACTGAGCAGCAGTTTACTTGCTTATCTTGTGTACTTGTTCCTGGATTGTTGATGACGTTCACAATAACAGGTATAGGACTGGTCTTATATCTCTGTGTTCCAGCTGTGATTGGTACAAGTCGAGTGTACTGACGAACGGCGGTCCGTGGGGATGAGGAGAGAGAGAGAGAGAGAGAGAGAGAGAGAGAGAGAGAGAGAGAGAGAGAGAGAGAGAGAGAGAGAGAGAGAGAGAGAGAGAGAGAGAGAGAGAGAGGTCATTGTGCCGGGGGTGGGGTCAGGGGTGGTGTTGGTGGGGTGGACGAGGTCAGCCAGATGAGCACATCTTGGTAGGTGGTGTGAGATGGACCCAGGAGGATTGTGTGTGTTGTGTCCAGCTGGTGGTGCCTGTGTGTGTGTGTGTGGCTCTAGTTAGTCAGGAGGACCTGGCTGGGGCGCGGCTCAGGTACAATAAATATGGTATAGACATTTCTGAGTTTGAACAGTGATGTCAGTCGGCGGTGAAGGTAGAGACAGTATGAGGAAGATTTGATGATAGAGTGAATGTGTTGAAAATGAAATGTCTGAGGACAACATGTGGTGTGACGCGGGTTGATCCAGTAAGTAATGATAGGGTAAGAGAGATGTGTGATGATAAATAGAGCATGGTTGACAGAGCTGAAGAAGGTGTACTGAAATGGTTTAGACATTTGGAGAGAGTGAGTGAGGGGAGGTTAAAGGAGGATACATGTGTCAGAAGTGTAGAGGACAAGAATAGGGCGACCATATTGGAGATGGATGGAGGAAGTGAACAAGAGTTTGAGTGATCAGGGCGTGAGAGGCGTGTATAGGATAAAGTGAACTGGGGCGATGTGATTTACAGGGGACGACCTGCTATCAGTGAACTGAAGCAGGACATATGAATCAAATGGGGTAAACCACGGACAGGGTTGTAGGGCCTGGTTGTGGACTGTGGGCTGTGCTTTCGTTGCATTACATATGACAGGTAAGGAATGTATGTGAGGGTATGAAGCATTATCTTATGTTCCTGGTGCTATCTCCATACTGTGGACAACGGTGAACAGAACATCGTAGACACAGAGTTTAAAAGGCCATATTATGAATGGTAGCCAGGGAATGAATGGCCCAGGAAATGGAAGCATTTAAAAGTTCGCGTTAAGTGATGGACTTCAATAGAATGTACAAACTTCCTTTCCAGTAACTGAACTAAAGCTTATGTTTATTTCCAGAGACGGAGTTTGATGGTTCATTATATAAAGACAGACTTCAAAGGATATCGTTGAATTAAGTGACTATAATTTTTTTCAATTAAATGAGACATTTCCTAAAACAGCTGCAATTTGACGGAGTTTAAAAGTTCGCAGTTGTTTGAGAGAATTTTAAAGTTATTGACGGGATCAAAAGTTTAAGTTTAAATGACGCTTTGCACAAATTTTCGTTTAAATGACATACTTTCAAGGTTTGTCTTTATATAATTTAGTTTAAAAGTCTCTGATCAAATAACGCAGCTGAAATGATAACGCTCGAATACTGACGCTTAAATGTTCGTGAATAAATGACGGAGTTGAATGGATGGATTTTAAGTTCGCGTTTGTGGGAGGAATTTTGAAAAATTGTGTTTAAATGTCAGAGTTTAAATGATCATATGTACAATGTTGAGCAGATGGCGGTAGTGTGTAGACACAGCCATACCAGGTCGTATTTATCATCATTAAAGTCACCTTCCTTACTTACTTATGGCGGCGATGAAATTCACTGGTTCTTGATTCTGCACCAATTAACCTATCAGATAATGGTACAATGTTTGCCTGGTGTTGCATATATCACGTCTGTTGTTGAAACACAAGAATGCCAGGTGACTTTGGGAGTGGATGATAATATAAAGATCAATATAAATGTGGGAAATCTTGAACCGCCATCACCAGACACAACACATGTTTGGATCTGGCGGGGGGAGGGACTTGCCTGTGACGTCACGATGCCCCGCCTCCAGCCTGGCGCCGCTCTGTGTGTGTGTGTGTGTGTGTGTGTGTGTGTGTGTGTGTGTGATTAGTATTTATGTATTACGGGAGAGAGTTGTACACTCGTGTTGTTCCGTCCCTTAACCTTTACTATGTGTGCTCACACACATACACACACACACACACACACACACACACACATAACTTAGGATTTTATCCAGTATTTTCTTTAGACATATACCTTGTAGGTTGATTAGAAAAGATGAGGAAACAAATATAAAAACATATACATATATTTCCACACGTGTAGATATATGTTATGCATTGAGATGTGGAGAAAGAATTTCTTATATATTAACAAACGTGATTGAGGACTTAAAGAATCTAGTACAAACATAATGGTTATTGTGATAAATAATTCGTTTATGATAAATATGTATTGTGTTGCATTATAATGGTTGTTCAGAACCAAGGTCTGTAAGCCAGAATCCTTAAGACATGATAAAAACGTTTTAAAAACATAAACATTTATGATCATAAGGAACAGATTACATTAGCATGTTTGTATCTAACAGAAAATCAATTATAAGAGAGACCATTTAAGGCAGGAATATTTCATCTCTTAATAAAACATCTACATCTACGTCCTTTTCTTTCATCATTTCTTATGTTCACTTGCAATAAATGCCTCTTATCTAACATAAAAATTCTGTATAGGTATTTGATTAATGTTCTCCAACAACGCGTTGTATAACTCTTCGTTAGTGAAGTTCATTTCATGTAATGGATCATGCATTACAAAGTTGTGTCTATCCACACAAGTGTTACACGTCCCAGGTAAAGATATATTCTAGAGATAGTGTATATCTAACATATATATGTGTTTTATAAATATTTATAAAAAGTTTTCCTGAGGGACAATACCTAAGACTTTCGTATTAAAGTTGATCAGTTGTAAGTGATCAAGCATTACAAAGGTGTGTCCATTGCCACAGGTGCTACTGATCCCGGGTCAAGGTATTTCACCATCTTTGTATCTTTAACCTTTCTAGTTATACATGTTTCATCCCTGATTCCATCCTCACAATCGATGTATGTGGTTTGTGTTGTCTTAACATATCATTAGTCAGTTGAAGTGGAGAACATGCTTCTGAGCCTAGCCACTCTACTCTGTCTTATACATGCTATTCAACAGGTGTTACCGGATTCCGCCTATAAGTGTTTACGCCGGGGGAAACAACTTACCTCCGGACGGCTTCTTCTTTTTACTTTTGATGATTTGAAAAATTTATTAATCATATTTGGTTTTATGATGTCAATAAGATTGTTGGAAATTGTATATAATAATCTGTCATTTGATGAACTTTAATTCATCAAAGATAAAGTTTATGAATATTGATTGTTTATCTCTCGTTGTTACTGATGTAAATTTTTCATCTAACAAAATACTTTCATTTGATTCATAAAGAATATTCTTAAGAAAAACGTAAATAATTTGTCATTAGTTCTCATCACACAAAATAAAAGTTTGTTTTTTCAAAGTTTTCTCAGTGGATGATGCTAACATTTTGAAGAGTAGAAACTCATAACTTAGAATCCTTGAACCTTGTGATGATAATAATTACATTACTTTTCTCTAAACAATTCTTTTCTACAGTGTGTAAAACCCGGATAAAAAGTCAGCAACATAGATACTGACGCAATTATCTTTATGTTGTTGAAAACATTATTGATTTCTACATGTAAAACATTTATCTGCAAAATAGAAATTTTTATGTTAGATATGTTAATCTTAACGATATCACGTTACATATATTTCTGTACCTTGTGCTCCAGAAAAGTTATGAAATCTTATTTATTATCGTATCAAATGTTTACCTTGCATACGATATCCCATGTATTTTCACTAGAAGTCCACAAGTAAAACATATTTTTGCCATATGTATTTAACGGTAATCAGTGATAGGTTGTTAGAATAAGTAAATGTGTAATACATTACCAGGGTAGTAAATCCTTCGTCCATCACAATATACCGTAAGAGTGTCTAAGGCTCACCCTAGCTGGGGTTTACATTGTTGAACAACGTAATGCTTTTTGGTCGGTTTAGGTTTCTTAATTGTTGACTACAGGGACGAGTTTATAAGGAAGTGAGGAATTTGGGAAGGGTTTATTGATGGGTGCCGGGAGTGTGGTGGTGATGATGAAGGATCAGAGAAAATATATTATGTCGGAGGTCAATAGATCCTGGTGCTCGACCCAGAACCTTGACTAATCGTCTATAAGAAAGTGGTTGTTTATGTTTGGCCAAGTCCCAGCTTGGCAGGGGCTCTGGTCTTATGACACACTCTTATCTGGCTTTATTTGTCACGTTTTTTTTCTTTGGACTGAACTGATAAGAACATTAAGAGTTAGAAATCTATCTAAACACACTATGCCATCATATGAATTCTATGTTTTAAATTTGTAAATGATTCCTAAAATGTATATAAGTCGATGTATCATTACACTTGACATATATTTCAAGAAATTTATCTGTTCATTTTTGTCAATTTATCCAATAATGGCTTGTGTCAGTGTGTCTGTCCCTCAGTACAGCAAGTCAAGCATTACTCCACCGTACAACAACTACAACATGGCTTGTGTCAGTGTGTCTGTCCCTCAGTATAGCAAGTCAAGCATTACTCCACCGTACAACAACTACAACATGGCTTGTGTCAGTGTGTCTGTCCCTCAGTATAGCAAGTCAAGCATTACTCCACCGTACAACAACTACAAGGTCACAAATGAGGGGACAAATAACATATAGGTTGGCTCACGGAAAATGCCTAATGAGCTGAGGAAAAGGAAGGACATTACATACACTGGCTTTATCAGTGAATCATTTTGTGATGGTTGTGAAATATTGGTCATGTGTAGAAGATGGTCCTTGTACATGAATCAGGACAAATATTAGTTTCATAATATGTTATAATGGTATATCTAGCTGGTGAACTGATATGTGATATGATAAATGTAATCTGTCTTGTTCTCTACTTCTCTTTGGGAAAATCTTTGAAAATTATATCCGATTTTTTCCAATGCATTAAAACTATGTTTACGAGTTTGATAGATTTTCCTGATATTTGATATCTATAAGAGACATTGGTGACTAAAAACAATTTCACGATAGCAAAATCAGCCAACATTATCAACTGGTACGATGACGCAAGACGACTGCAGAAAGATGACCAGCGTCTCGTTGTACAGTGTACAATGGTGGCCAGTGATATTCACTGTAGGTATACGCAAAATGATATACCTTGTGCACATAGCAGGCAAATTAGAGGATCATCATAAGATTTAGAAATAGAACTATCAAAGAAGGAGAAAGACGTAGGTGTAATTATTAGTCAAGATGTAAAGCCAATACATAAACATTATGAGCAATGTGTACTGCTCCTCCTCCTCTGGCTTTTGATTCTTAATGTCACATTTTGATATATATAAATAATGGAAGGGCAAGTCACAGCCAAGACATATTCAGTTACTCGTGGATTACTTGCCTTGCCGATAGTGACTTGTCACTCCAGGTGTAACTACTTACAGTTGGAGTCCGGTAACACCATTTCAATGGTATCATTTGACAAACACAGTAAAGTGGCTGGGCTCAAAAACGTGTTCTGCACTTCAACTGACTAATTATATGATAAGGATAAGGAGAAAAAAATCGATTGTAAGGCTGGAATCAGGGATGAAACATCTGTAACTAGAAAGGTTAAAGATGCAAAGATGGTGAAATACCTTGACCCGGGATCAGTAGCACGTGTGGTAATGGACACACCTTTGAAATGCTTGATCACTTACAACTGATCAACTTTGATACGAGAGTCTTAAGTACCGTCCAGCAGGGGAATATTATACAGATATTAACAGATAATATATCTATGTTAGACAGACGCCATATCTAGGCATTATCTCTACTTGGGACGTGTAAAACCTGTGTGGATGGACACAACTTTGTAATGTTTGATCCATTACACGAAATGATGTCAACAACAGAGTTATACAACGCGTTGTTGAAGATCATTCATGAAACATCTATAGTGAATGATCATATTAGGTAGTACATGGCAGTTCTTCGAAGTAAACCAGAAAAATGATGCTAAGAGAAAAGGGACATAATAGGAAATAATTTGTTAAATGTCTAGAAACTTTGATCTTTAAGTAGTCGTCTTGTGTTGGGTCATCTTTTAGACACCAAGAGGAGAACATAGTCTGTGTTTTGTAATCATTAATAAATATATATTCTCAACGCCTTTCATCACTTCTTCCAGACCTTAACGGATTTTGGCTGAACGATCTTGGCCCTGTGACGGCCACAAAATGCAGCACAATATTTACTTATTACAAAAAAAAGAAATTTATCACAACAGTCATTATGTTTTTTACCGGAATCTTTAAGCTTTCAGTAGCATTTTTAAGTACATAACACATTCATCTGCCTCATTTACATGCATATAGGTATATCTACAAGTGTATATATACATGTTTTATATTATTTATCTGATTTTAAAGTTTATCATGATATCCGTGTAGACAAAATACTAATGGATACCACAACATATGTACAGTTGCTAAAAGATTATTCTGAACTTCTACCATGTTATGACACACCTGGCCCCCTGACCTGCCAGGGCAATAATCTGTTATTGATAAAGAATTGATCATGTTCTTAGTTGACAACCTAAACCTGCACCAGTGCGGTGGCAATGTCTAATACAGAGAGAGAGAGAGAGAGAGAGAGAGAGAGAGAGAGAGAGAGAGAGAGAGAGAGAGAGAGAGAGAGAGAGAGAGAGAGAGAGAGAGAGAGAGAGAGAGAGAGAGAGAGAGAGAGAGAGAGAGAGAGAGAGAGAGAGAGAGAGAGAGAGAGAGAGAGAGAGAGAGAGAGAGAGAGAGAGAGTATGTTAACCGCCACACTCCAGTATTTCTGGAAGCGTCAGTCAGAAGTAAACGTGTTTTCGTCACACAAGACAACGTGATCCCAGAAGCCAGTATCTTTATCACAATATTCAGGTTCATATTGCCTTCTCTTCTCCATGTTTAAGTTACTCAGAAGCTGGTGTGTGTGTGTGTGTGTGTGTGTGTGTGTGTGCGGCTGTGTCAGTCCTTGGAGTGAAGTGTGTTTTCGGACAGTGTGAGTGAGGGGCGCATCATCATCATCAGAGATTAATCATTATGCCAATAATTAGGGCGAGGCTAACCTGACCTCAGGTCTCATCACAACACGGTATGGCGTAGTGGTGGTCTGTGTTTAATATTAGTATACTGAACTGATGGTACTGGTGAGTAATGGGTAAATGGGAGAAATTTCTCTTAACTTAGTGTGAAAATAAGGAATAAACAAAACTAAATACCAGACGAGGATAACAATATATGCACACAACAAAATTCCCGTAACACAAAGATGAAACCAACCAAAGATGTTGCCCATGTAATATGTGATATAGAAATATCACACAAAAACAATAAAATACAATGAAGAAAATGCAAGGCTAAGATAATATAAGTAAAGAAAAGAGAAAGAGAACTAGAAAATATTGAAGTTTTCATATATGAAAATGACATATAGACTAGACTGTCCATCCAACAACAGATTAACGTATAATAGGAGATAAAAATCATAGATTTTACATCTTACATTATTAGATAAAAGGCAAAGAAAATAATATATGCAAATTATGAATAAAGTGTATACTTATATAAGATTATGTAGTTAATGACACCAATAGAACAAGCACTAACATTCAAAAATATAATAATCTATGGAAATATAAAGTAAGACATCAAATTATGTTGCAGCAAAACAAGGATGGGATAAATCCAAGGCAAATAGATAACAAACAACCACATTTTTGTACAAACTCAACAAAGATAAAGGCGAAGGTTTTAGATATCAGGAAGTACATACCATATTTCTTCAATACCTACAGTTTTGTAATTAAAGAAAAAAATACTCTTGAGCTTACTTATTGACGAGTCACTTATGCTAATTAACTTTGTTTTCAAGCTCATTATTGTTAGAGTATTTCCCATCATCTCTTATCTGCATAATTACTTCATCAGGATCATTAGGCTTACGTGGACCAATTACAGGATATGTATGTAAATATGTTGCTTTAATGTTAAAGAATGAAATATGTCCTGGTTGATATGGCATGATTGTTGATGAAACCGTCCAGTTGATTTGGTCCCTAACATTGTGTTTAATGTTACCTATATATGTTATTGCTCATAGTTGTCTCAAGTCGTGCGTACAATACTTTATCCTTGGGAAAAACATGAAAAACAAGTTTTGGATTATTTTCTTTTCTCTTTTTTCAAACTGGAAACTCGCTGTAAAGTTTTCGTCAACAAACAGACAGCTAGACAGCACAAGGGTAATTAGTACCACCAGCTGTTGACAACGTGCACAATTAAAGCAGCCATTGCTCACGCGAGATTACTCCTGCTTTCTTGTCTTTCTTATATAGTCTCTGTATCACTACACACACACACGCACACACACACACACACACACACACACACACACACACACACACACACACACACACGCACACACACACACACACCATTATATTTCCACTACAAGCTACATTGGACTCTCCACTAGAGGCAATTCTGCCCAGTGTACACCCTCTACCGTATCCTGCCATCATCACTATATTGATGTATCATCTTCACTACACTAGTGCTTCAACTTCACTATGTTAATGTATCATCTAGGATATCAGATCAATGAGAAAACTAGAGTCTACTATATTTTTGTGTGGCTTCACTATATTTTTGCAAGTGCTGGTCTATGAAAGTTTACTTCGTCAAGTAAATCACTCATCTCACCAGATCGCAGAAATGACTCACGTCCGCGCTGCCCATCGGTACCCTGGCAAGGAATCCTTCCTTGAATTTTTCGAGGCTCACATCCAGCAAACCGGGGCTGTTAAAGATTGTATAAGCCGAACTGAGCTATATTTGCGATACTGTGAATTCTGCGAAGGGTTCGGGTACGAGAAAGCTGCCGTCCTGAACGTCGGGAGAACACTGGGACGGTGGGGCATCAAGGCAGATCGCAGACTTGGAGGACGCAACGGCCGCCACCAGGAGTACGCCTACACCAGAATTGCCTGGTTGTCCAGCAGTGAGGGACTGGCCCAGGGAGGAAAGCGGTGCCTTCCAGAATGCCAAAGGCCTTCCAGGAAGAGATCACGTCTGGATATCGAACCCGTGCACGAGAGAGTAGTGGTGAAGATCCAGACTCGGCATCAAGATGATGATGACCTGTGCGAAGGCGGACCCAGCGAGGAAACTGGTGTAGTTGACACAGGAGCAGCCGCCATCCCCATCAATGTTTCTTTGGCTCCCACCAAACAACGGGGCAAAGTGATGCCTACCACTGAATTGGTGACCTTGATCCCCTACTTCTATGGGGATGAATCAGGCCTGGTGGATCCCGACGTACTCGTTCTGGTCGTCGATGAAGACCCTGATGTGTCCGTCGCTGCGACTGGAGGATCAGCAGCACCTGCAGCAGCAGCCGACCCTAAAGCTGAAGCGGCCGTGTTGAAGATTAAAGTCCACACCACCAACATTCATCCCTGAAATTCCTTGAACCTTAAGTTCCCGTCCCTGAGATCGGAGAAGCTGCTCCTCCTCCAGCAATCGACCCTGTTATACCCGGTCCTCAGAAGACACTTCCTATGTCAAAAGTTCTCATTCAGTTGCAAATTATTGACAAACTATTGTACGAATGAAGCGGTTATCATAAAGGATCAAATCGTTAGGAAAAGTTCCTAACATTTATGAGTCCCATCCATAGGGATGAAAAAAATATAAGAAAAATACATCCATTCTGTTGGGTGCCATAAACATGGCACAAATGGACCCTAAGTCGAACTGCTGACCTCCTAGTGGTAGGGTCCGGGCAACTTTGAGGGAACATTAACCCTCAAAGGCTAACAGCAGTCGCACAAAAACAATAAAGATTAATCATTATTAGTCATTTACAATAATCATAGACGATGGTTATAGCCTCGCCCACTTATCATCTCATTCGCTGTGAACGAAATCATAGGCGACTCTGATTCCGCCTACATCTATCAAGTTTACCTATTTATTCAACCATCTATCTATCTGTCTATCGTTCTTTGTTGAAGATTTTCTGTATCATGTAAATCTCAGCCATTGAAATGTCCTGAGATCAATGTCGTAGTGAACAAATGAATTCTAGTTTGGACTGCAATAGCCCCGTTTTTGCACCTTCCTTCACCATTTGTCCACCATTTATTCCCCGTCAGGATTTACGAACTAACTTCAGAGTTGTATTACAAATATATGAAACATGTCACCCACTCACTGTTTTGTGAATATTTCTTGCTATATTACATGTCAGTTTCTAACTGCAATCATCGGATGAATTTCTTTATATATTTTGCTGCTGTTTCAGTTCCTTCATGACAATAATAAACCAGACCTTGTTTTCATCATGTAACATGCAGTTCAAGAAGAAAGTCTATAGATGAGAAAAATCCAGTTGCATAAATTTAATTAATTAGATTACACGCAGAATTTTAGGCCATCTTGAACAACACCATTTCAGACGTAATGGTTGCTCGAACATCGGCCGTTGAGATAAAGAAAAACAAAAAAATGTTTAGTAAAACTATATCAGTACAAATCCAATGTATCGTATGTACTAACATGAAAGATAATATATAGTCTGTATTGATATCAAAGACAATATAGGCAGCAAGTATGAATTTTCCTGGGGATAGGGGAGAAAGAATACTTCCCACACACTCCTCACGTGTCGCAGAAGGCGACTAAAGGAGACGGGAGAGAGGGGCTGGAAACCCTCCCCTCCTTGTATCTTAACTTTTTAAAATGGGAAACAGAAGAAGGAGTCACGCGGGAAGTGCTCATCCCCCACGAAGG
The DNA here is from genome assembly GCF_036320965.1 of Panulirus ornatus. Taxonomy (NCBI): domain Eukaryota; kingdom Metazoa; phylum Arthropoda; class Malacostraca; order Decapoda; family Palinuridae; genus Panulirus; species Panulirus ornatus. The sequence goes on from NC_092281.1 coordinate 34,140,462, forward strand.
CTCAGGCTGAGGTGTTTAAATGTGCGTTGATGTAACTAAGATGAGAAAAAAGGAGAGATAGGTAGTATGTTTGAGGAAAGGAACCTGGATGTTTTGGCTCCACAGTACTTATCATAACAATCACAACAGATACTAATGACAGAACATGATGGTAAAAGACAAGTGAAAATGATCATAAATGTGAGAGATTCGCTTGGTGCGGGGAACGTAGTGACCCCGTCCAATATATGGTAGTAATGGTCACGCCCGTTCATGCTTCAGATCAAAGACATTGGTCACCTTAAGTGTGGGAGCCAACCTGACTACACGGCTCCCTTTTCTAATGCCCGCAGGAGCAGACCTATGGGGAAAATATGCATTATATCAAGAGTGAATGAGAAGACAAGAACTACTTCTCACAACTGACGACCTATGAATTTATGGACATTTTGTTGTTATTGTGGGTTGCTGGCCAAGTACACAAACTTTTCTTGTGTTTAAAGTGGGTTTGAGAACCTCTAGTGATACACACATTCTATTGTACTACTGAAGTATGGGTGGGTACGTCTGTAGTCTTCCTGCTTATCAAATCCATGTAAATATCTCCTTTTGTCACGTAAAACTGCAGGCTCCCAAACCCCTACACTTTCCATGTTAGTGAAACGTACACTGGAAAGCCCGCAGACATTTATATTACCGCGAAAGGCAGGCAGGCAACTTAAAAAGCTGGCAGACAAGTGACACAGCAGGCAAGCAGGCAAGCAGGCAAAAAGGAAAGTTGACAAAAGGGCAGGCAGGCAGACACGCAGAAAAAAGGCAGGAAGGCAAGCAATCAGGTGGACAAACGCAGGCAAGGAGGCAATGAAAAAACAGGGAGGCAGGCAATCAAGCATAAAGGGAGGTAGACAAGAAAGAAAATAAACAAAAACACACATGCAAACAGACAGGCAAGAAAAGAAAATAAAAAACAAGCAAGCATACAATGGTGTCTTAGTGACACCTCTTCTTTATATATCAACTGACCGTTGTACGTCATCTATCTCGTTTTTGTATCTCCCCTGACGACGTGATCATTACACAAAAGTGCACTTGGGAATTTTTATTCATATATATATTCATTGGAAAGGCTCACAATTTTGCGCGTGATCAAGTATATTCATAAGAATCCACGGAAAAATGCACTCTTAGGAATTATATATATATATATATATATATATATATATATATATATATATATATATATATATATATATATATATATATATATATATATATATATATATATATATATATATATATATATATATCAGGTGTTTGCTTTGAAGAATGTATGTGAGAAATACTTAGAAAAGCAAATGGATTTGTATGTAGCATTTATGGATCTGGAGAAGGCATATGATAGAGTTGATAGAGATGCTCTGTGGAAGGTATTAAGAATATATGGTGTGGGAGGCAAGTTGTTAGAAGCAGTGAAAAGTTTTTATCGAGGATGTAAGGCATGTGTACGTGTAGGAAGAGAGGAAAGTGATTGGTTCTCAGTGAATGTAGGGTTGCGGCAGGGGTGTGTGATGTCTCCATGGTTGTTTAATTTGTTTATGGATGGGGTTGTTAGGGAGGTAAATGCAAGAGTCCTGGAAAGAGGGGCAAGTATGAAGTCTGTTGGGGATGAGAGAGCTTGGGAAGTGAGTCAGTTGTTGTTCGCTGATGATACAGCGCTGGTGGCTGATTCATGTGAGAAACTGCAGAAGCTGGTGACTGAGTTTGGTAAAGTGTGTGGAAGAAGAAAGTTAAGAGTAAATGTGAATAAGAGCAAGGTTATTAGGTACAGTAGGGGTGAGGGTCAAGTCAATTGGGAGGTGAGTTTGAATGGAGAAAAACTGGAGGAAGTGAAGTGTTTTAGATATCTGGGAGTGGATCTGTCAGCGGATGGAACCATGGAAGCGGAAGTGGATCATAGGGTGGGGGAGGGGGCGAAAATTTTGGGAGCCTTGAAGAATGTGTGGAAGTCGAGAACATTATCTCGGAAAGCAAAAATGGGTATGTTTGAAGGAATAGTGGTTCCAACAATGTTGTATGGTTGCGAGGCGTGGGCTATGGATAGAGTTGTGCGCAGGAGGATGGATGCTGGAAATGAGATGTTTGAGGACAATGTGTGGTGTGAGGTGGTTTGATCGAGTGAGTAAC
>NC_092281.1:34142724-34247724 GCF_036320965.1 Panulirus ornatus
TTTTCAACAATTGAAACAATATTCAACATTGTGATTTAAGTGACTGACTTTAGGATGCATTTGCATCGGTCAAAAACTGTATTTAGCAAATACTTCAACTTTCAACTGACCCATTCTATATTTTTATTCATTTCATCTCAGTTTTATCACCTTTCTGTTACTGTTTAATATCAACAGTAGCCCGTCTACGTAGTTGGGGCTCTGAAGCAAAGGAAACTTTTTCTAGCCTAGGTTAGGGTAGCATCTAAACCAAACCTAAATGACCTTACCTTAGAAATATGTTCATACAGTACCTTCTGAAAATATTTCTTAAGGTAAGGTCGTGGGGATTAGATTAGGTGCTAACTAAACCTTGGCTAGAAAAAGTTTGCTTTAAAGCCACAACTACTTGAAAGGCCTACTTTAAGTGGTGATATTGAAATCCATTTGCTCCAGTGTGCCCCTCCGTCCGTTTGTTTTATGTCCATCTAAAGATACATACGTTCAGTTTTTGATGTAGATTAATTTCCTTTCTTAGTTTCGTCTACGGAATTCTACATGTTCAGTTCAGCACAACATTGTGGTAATGAAAGGAAAGTCACCACATTCATAAGCCGAGTGCACATAGCTTATCCCACCTCGTTAGAGAGAAAACTTACCTGTATTTGAATTAATGAACCGGAACAGAGAAGACAAAATTTTAATACACATTTATTATACAACTATATAATTTATATTATATACATTACCACATTTCCTGCACTTTCCATTACAAATTTGCTGAGGTCATAGCCTTGAAGTTACCATTACCTTACAACCTTAAGGATGGTGGTCTACAACACCTCTAGATTGATGGAGAAAACGAAAAGTCTCGTTTTACTATTAAGACCACAGAAATGCGGTAATTCCACTTCACTACCACTAACTACTAGTTATTTTACTTGTTGATTTTCACGGCTAAGATTTTCATCCTCTGAGCGAAGCCATACAATAATCGTTCTTATCTATTCTGAGCATTGGATAGCCTCCTGATGATCAAGATTGCTGTTTTGGTTGTCCGTTTCCCTTGTTACTGCTGCGCCTCACTGCACACCTTACATGAGTGCCTTCCACAGTATTAGGGACAGCTGCTGGGCCTCACTGTAGCTACTTCTGGGACGGTTGCCAATCTCCCTCGTATTCCCTCATGACCACAGCGCCAAACCGACTCCCGCCATCAGGCCGAAACGCACAAACATTTCTGACAAAATTGAGACAACCGCTTTCGCGTCAGTTTTGACACCAAGTGAATTTATACGACAATTACGTTCAAGATGCTTGGTTTTTCGTTCATGGATTGAACAGAAGCAACCAACGATGGTTGCTACTGCCCAATCCATGAAGTCCCCCCCACCACGGAAAGGTAACCAAGCTTCGGGGGGGATGGGTGTTTACCCTGACGCCAACGGAGAAACTCAATACAATATTTTTATTATAACTTTCCTTAATCTTGAAAAATGAATCAATCAGAGGGAAGAATAGCCCCAGTCATATGAAGATTGGCTAACCAAATGTATATAGTTGTCAGTCCTTCTAACACTTGTATATTATCGATCATTAGAGCATCCATCTATTCATCTCATATAAGTGTTGCTAGGACAGTTGTCTATTAGTGCAGAGATCTTTTCCTCGGTAAAGAAAGTGTAGCCGGACTCCGCATTCACGAGGTTACTGCACGACAGCAAAGATCACCCTTTGGTAGGCTGTGCTATAGGCAGCACAGCTCCGTCAAAGATCTCACTCCATAAGTGAACTTATATAGATTCTTGTCTATAAGGAACTCATCAGTTCTTCTCCAGTGAAAGCAAAAAATCATCGAGAAATTCATTTGCTTCCTCAATATCAGGATCTTGTGGCTCTGTGTAGGGGACGGGGCTGGTGGGCTGTGTGACTGGCTGTGTCTGGGAAGCGGGGCCGGTGGTCTCTGTGACTGGCTGTGTCTGGGGAGCGGGGCTGGTGGTCTCTGTGACTGGCTGTGTCTGGGAAGCGAGACTGGTGGTCCCTGTGACTTGCTGTGTCTGGGAAGCGGGGCAGGTGGTCTCTGTGACTTGCTGTGTCTGGGAAGTGAGGCTGGTGGTCTCTGTGACTGGTTGTGTCTGGAGATCAGGGGAAGTTTTGGGTATAAATTTCAATATACTGTGAGCGATATCGTCTCTCAACCGATTCCTCTCGATCTTCTCTTGCACGGCCTTCATGATACGTTTGGGCGGCTTTCTCCATTTTCTTTGCATTTCAGTTGGTGATCCTGCGCCATCGAGCCACATGATACCAGAATAGTATCGTCCCTGTTTCCCAACGGGTCCAATCTTGGTGTCACACATGATGCCAAGTGAACCCAAATGGCGGCCGATGTTTACGTTGGAAGCCACGGGCTCGTTATGTATCTTGCAGTAACTTTCATACCGTTGCTGCAGCTCTTTCCTGCTGATAAGGTGCCGCTTCATAGTAATAGTCTTTCCCTTCATTTGAACGAAGGTATTCATGAAACTAACAAAGGAAGCCTTTCCTTTGTAATTCCGTTTGCAGTAACAGAAGGCCATTGAAGACGTGGATTGGGTCAGGCGAAGTTACACAGACTAACAAGAAAGTCCTTCAATCAATGGTCCTGTATCAGCACTGAACTCGAAATACGTCAGAACGACAGCTTGAACCCAGGGCTGGAGGGCCAATTGATGATATTCTCACGTCTCGCTCAACCAAGTAACCTCGGTTAGACCTTGTTTATATTTAAATATAGTAAAACTAATATAGTGAAGTTTGATGTTTCTATTTATATGTAAGGTGCAATGTAGTTTATATAAGGTTCACCTTTCAGATGGGTTCCTGACATACCAAAGTACATTCAGATATATATATATATATATACATATATATATATATATATATATATATATATATATATATATATATATATATATATATATATATATATATATATATATATATATATATATATATATATATATATATATATATATATATATATATATATATATATATATATATATATATATATATATATATATATATATAAATATATTGTTACGAAGACGTGTGTGTTTGTATCTATTTCTTATCAGGGCGAGGAGTGATGCTTGAGGCTGGCTCGGAGTTTCTGTCCACCCAGCATTTTACGAGAGTGTAACTACGCCGAGACTCTGGGACCCTCCAACCAATGAGAACTTCCCCTATATTTCTATAGCCAATCGAAATGTAAGGTTTATAGCAGCAAGGGCGAACACTTGTCTTCTGGTACCCACAACACCCGCTGAGACTTGATTCCTTTCTCTGAAGCCCAGCGAGGTGGGTGGTGTCCCCTGCTGTAAGTCCTGCTGTGTTGTAAGCCTGTAAGCCCTGCTGTGCTACAAGCCCGTTACCCTAGTGTTGTGCTGTAAGCCCGTTATAATTATCAGTGTAATGTTATCGAAGAACTGCCTTAGAGGAAAGAGAACTCCTGGCTTGAAATCTTATCTGGAATGTTAAGTCATGTACGAATGTTATCTTATGTTCAATGTTAAGCTCACTTTCAATGTTAACGTAATGTTTCATGCTTGATTTATGTGCCTATCTTTGTACACTTGAATTCTTTCATTATAAGTAGATTTAATGTAATGCTGGTCTTTAATTCAATCCCATAACTTTATTATTGTGTTATCCTGAGTTGTGCCACTTGACAAATCTATAACGTCCTTGCAAAACTTTACTTTCTGGGAGTATTTCCCCTGATTTTCAGGAGTTACTGGCAAGGTAGCAGATTCAGGTGAGATTACATAATCATTGGTCCTCCCTCTGCCGTCGTAGCCCTTTGAATGCCTGCCCGCGTCAAGTTTGACATCTAACATGTACTCATCTGCTAGTTTCCCAGCCTCCTCAAAATCCTTCGCTGATTTAGTTATCACGTACTGCCTTACATCACGGGGTAGACCGTCCTTACATTCCTCGAACACAAATAGTTTCAGGACCGATTCAGCATCTATATAAGCTACCGCGGAACGTACCCACTGCGCGCCTAACTTGTACTTCTCACAAAAGTGATCTAGGTAGGGTTGATCAGGGCGCTTATGCTTACTTCGAAATCTGAGTCGGTGTGCTTCCGGACTTAAATGATAAGAATTTATCACTGCTTGCTTAACGACCTCATAATCACCACACTGGTCATCGTTTAACGCGGTGTATGTGGATTCAGCTTTGCCAAAAAGAAGGGGCCGCAAAACTGTCACCCAGGCTGACTTCGGCCAAGAGCAGTCACGGGCAGTCTGTTCAAATTTAAGGAAAAAGGAAGCCACATTATCTTCATCGAACTTAGGTACGAGATGTAAGTCTCCCAACCGAGACGACACTGGTTCTGATGGTGAAGCGTTAAGTCTAAGTTGTTCACGTTCGAGGGCTAACCTAGCTTGTTCAGTCTGCTCCTTCTGTACTTGCACTTGTGCTTGTGCATTGACCTTAGCTATCTCTAGCTGAATTCTCCAGTACTCGGGATCAACATTATCATCACTAGGGATATGGGGAGGAATCGAGGCTCCGGCCGACGTCACTGATGGAGCAGTATTATCGACACTAATTTCAACCTCAGGCGCAGCATCTACTATCTGTTCACTAGCAAAATGATTTATGACTAAGGTCTCCAACTGTACTTTACTAGCTTTCCGGTCATAATTCAATTTTAACCTATTTGCAATAAGCATCAACTCATGCTTTGTTAAAGATTTGATGTCCTCGTGAGAGGGCTCAGATCCACAGAACTGGTCAACGTCAGCGTCGCTGGTCAACGACATGATTAACGAAAGGAAAGAGATTCTGCTAAGGCAAGAAATATCCTGGCAAGGTCGCCAATTTATATGTTACAAATACTACTGGTCCTTGTTTTGCAAGGACGTTATAGATTTGTCAAGTGGCACAACTCAGGATAACACAATAATAAAGTTATGGGATTGAATTAAAGACCAGCATTACATTAAATCTACTTATAATGAAAGATTTCAAGTGTACAAAGATAGGCACATAAATCAAGCATGAAACATTACGTTAACATTGAAAGTGAGCTTAACATTGAACATAAGATAACATTCGTACATGACTTAACATTCCAGATAAGATTTCAAGCCAGGAGTTCTCTTTCCTCTAAGGCAGTTCTTCGATAACATTACACTGATAATTATAACGGGCTTACAGCACAACACTAGGGTAACGGGCTTATAGCACAGCAGGGCTTACAGGCTTACAACACAGCAGGACTTACAGCAGGGGACACCACCCACCTCGCTGGGCTTCAGATAAAGGAATCAAGTCTCAGCGGGTGTTGTGGGTACCAGAAGACAAGTGTTCGCCCTTGCTGCTATAAACCTTACATTTCGATTGGCTATAGAAATATAGGGGAAGTTCTCATTGGTTGGAGGGTCCCAGAGTCTCGGCGTAGTTACACTCTCGTAAAATGCTGGGTGGACAGAAACTCCGAGCCAGCCTCAAGCATCACTCCTCGCCCTGATAAGAAATAGATACAAACACACACGTCTTCGTAACAATATATAGATATATATATATATATATATATATATATATATATATATATATATACATATATTTTTTTTTTTTCTTTGTCGCTGTCTCCCGCGTTTGCGAGGTAGCGCAAGGAAACAGACGAAAGAAATGGCCAAACCCACCCCCATACACATGCCTTGATTCAATCCACTGACAGCACGTCAACCCCGGTATACCACATCGCTCCAATTCACTCTATTCTTTGCCCTCCTTTCACCCTCCTGCATGTTCAGGCCCCGATCACACAAAATCTTTTTCACTCCATCTTTCCACCTCCAATTTGGTCTCCCTCTTCTCCTCGTTCCCTCCACCTCCGACACATATATCCTCTTGGTCAATCTTTCCTCACTCATTCTCTCCATGTGACCAAACCATTTCAAAACACCCTCTTCTGCTCTCTCAACCACGCTCTTTTTATTTCCACACATCTCTCTTACCCTTACGTTACTTACTCGATCAAACCACCTCACACCACACATTGTCCTCAAACATCTCATTTCCAGCACATCCATCCTCCTGCGCACAACTCTATCCATAGTCCACGCCTCGCAACCATACAACATTGTTGGAACCACTATTCCTTCAAACATACCCATTTTTGCTTTCCGAGATAATGTTCTCGACTTCCACACATTCTTCAAGGCTCCCAGAATTTTCGCCCCCTCCCCCACCCTATGATCCACTTCCGCTTCCATGGTTCCATCCGCTGCCAGATCCACTCCCAGATATCTAAAACACTTCACTTCCTCCAGTTTTTCTCCATTCAAACTCACCTCCCAATTGAATTGACCCTCAACCCTACTGTACCTAATAACCTTGCTCTTATTCACATTTACTCTTAACTTTCTTCTTTCACACACTTTACCAAACTCAGTCACCAGCTTCTGCAGTTTCTCACATGAATCAGCCACCAGCGCTGTATCATCAGCGAACAACAACTGACTCACTTCCCAAGCTCTCTCATCCCCAACAGACTTCATACTTGCCCCTCTTTCCAAAACTCTTGCATTCACCTCCCTAACAACCCCATCCATAAACAAATTAACCATGGAGACATCACACACCCCTGCCGCAAACCTACATTCACTGAGAACCAATCACTTTCCTCTCTTCCTACACGTACACATGCCTTACATCCTCGATAAAAACTTTTCACAGCTTCTAACAACTTTCCTCCCACACCATATATTCTTAATACCTTCCACAGAGCATCTCTATCAACTCTATCATATGCCTTTTCCAGATCCATAAATGCTACATACAAATCCATTTGCTTTTCTAAGTATTTCTCACATACATTCTTCAAAGCAAACACCTGATCCACACATCCTCTACCACTTCTATATATATATAATAAAAACGAGATGACTGTGAGGATGTAGAGAAGATACATTTTTATTAAGGTAGAGTTAAGTGCTGTGAAAGTGACTTGACTATAAGGATGTAGTGAAGATGGCCTTTCACAAAAAAATACGCTAGGGATATTGAAAATATGATGATTATGAAGAAGTAGTGAAGATGGCTTTTATCAAGATAGAGGCCAATGATATTGAAAATGAGATAAGTATAAGGATGTAGTGAAGATAGTCTTTGACCAAGATAAACGTCATCGATGATGAAAACAAGATGACCGTTAAGTTGTAGTGAAAATAACCTTAAACCACAGAAAAGCCATTGATATTCAAAATGACTGTGAGGATGTAGTGAAGATGGCGTTTGACCATGATAAACGCCAGTGATATTGAAAATAGCATCTTAATAAGCCAAAATAAACAACTAACAATCAAATCAAATAATTAATTCAAAAGATAGGGTAAGGAACCAGAAATAAAAAGTCTTAGAAAGTCCAACAAATAACACCTAAACGAAAAAAAACTAAAAGAAATTAGATGGAATATTTCCTATGTATGTCCATTATTGTGTTTATATATGAATATAAGATATATATATATATATATACATACATATATATATATATATATATATATATATATATATATATATATATATATATATATATATATATATATATATATCTTTTTCTTTTAAACTATTCGCCATTTCCCGCGTTACCGAGGTAGCATTAAGAACAGAGGACTGGGCCTTTTTTGGAATATCCTCATCTGGCCCCCTCTGTTCCCTCTTTTGGAAAATTAAAAAAAAACGAGAGGGGAGGATTTCCAGCCCCCCGCTCCCTCCCCTTTTAGTCGCCTTCTACGACACGCATGGAATACGTGGGAACATTCTTAATCCCCCATCCCCAGGGATAAATATATATATGTACAATCCCAGGGGATAGAGGAGAAAGAATACTTCCCAAGTATTCCCTGCGTGTTGTAAAAGGCGACTAAAAGGGAAGGGAGCGGGGGGCTGGAAATCCTCCCCTCTCGTTTTTTTTTTTTTTTTTAATTTTCCAAGAGAAGGAAGAGAGAAGGGGGCCAGATGAGGATATTCCCGCAAAGGCTTAGTCCTCTGTTCTTAACGCTACCTCACTAACGCGGGAAATGGTGAATAGTATGAAAGAAAAAAAAGATATATATATATATATATATATATATAAAGTATGAATACATGTGGCGGGGTGGCGACGAGAATGAATAAAAGCAGTAAGTATGAAGTATGTACATGTGTATATATGTATGTGTATGTATGAATATGTATAGGTTGAAATGCATAGGTATGTATATGGGCGTTTCTGCACGTGTATGTGTATACATGTGTATGTGGGAGGGTTGGCCCATTCTTTCGTGTGATTCCTTTCGCTGCCTCGTTAACGCGGGATACAACGAGAAATTATCAGTAAATAAAGTATACAAGTAATGGGAGTGTGTGTTTGTGGTAGTAGTGGGTGGGTGTGTTAAGCGTGGAAAGGAAGGCCTGTTAAAGTCCTTTTTTACAGACTGGAGGTTTGAAAACGGGGTTTAACGGGCCTGGGTGCCTCTATATATGGTGGAATACGTGCTTGCCATTGGTTGGCAATGATCTACCAATGAGAGGGCTGCATTTGATATAGTTTGATAAGTTGTAAGGGTGAAATTCCTATGTATCGTTTGGGTTAAGCATCAGTAATTAGGTAATGTCGTCTTCGGTGGTGCGAGCGCGTTTTATGCACTAGCAGACACAAACTCCCTCCCTATTGGCTGAAGAAAAGCCATAAGCTCCGCCCACCCTGCCTCACTTGATCCAGATGAAGGTTGAAAGGCAATTTTATACAATTATCTCTATGTATATGTGGAAAAAGGTAAAATATAATGGTGTCATAAGATAAAGCTTGCTGTGTTGTCTATGTTCCATAAGATACATACAAAGAAAAATGCACATTTCACAAAAGCACACGATGATAGGCACAGAAGGTACAACTGCTACTTTTACGTCCATCTGACCCGGTATATATAAGAATGTTCCTACGTATACATCATCTTTTCTAGCCATTCGAGAAGGTTCTTGCTGCTCATGTCTCGACCACGTGTTAACCACGTGGTTGATGGAGGATTAACCGCCAGATCCCACGAAGAGAGAAGAGAGAAGACAGAAGACAGAAGACAGAAGAAAGAAGACAGAAGAAAGAAGTGGATTGTAACGTTGCCTCCCGCGTTGGTCCTTCCCGCGGGAGACCGTTACGGTGACGACGCCGGCAGGCTGTTCCCTCACCACCCTCGCTGCTCCCCACACCCCCACATTGCCTCCAGTCCATCTTCACATCCCTTTTTTATTTTTTATCTTTTATCATCCATCATCCATCTCTCGACCGTTTGGCTTGAGCAATCTCTACCCCAGCTTCCCCACCCCATTCTGGAAAACTCATTTTCCTGAGGAGTGGAGGCTGGAGTGGACCTGTTCTCACCTGACGGCGTGGAGACCCTCACACTAAAACAGAAAATATGTAAATGATTTACTTCGTAGGAAAAGTGAATGTTTTCATACACACACACACACACACACACACACACACACACACACACACACACACAAGCCCCTCGTGGTGTAGTGCTTAGCGTTATTGACCATGAGTCATCGTAGGCCTGCCTGGGCGGGCTCGGGCCTATATGGGTTCGAATCCTGGGGAGGGCAGACAGCCTACAACCAACCTAGGTGTTCATCCTCCCTCGGGGCTAGTTGACGAAATGGGCATCTGGCTTAGCCTGAAATGTCTGTGTCTGTGTCTTTGTGTGTGTGTGTGTGTGTGTGTGTGTGTGTGTGTGTGTGTGTGTGTGTGTGTGTAAGAGTAAAGACATGGTACATACATATATGTTAAGAGTCGGGGGCAACACGGGTGTAAAACTCTCTCCCCCTAGCACACAAATAGCACAACACACACACACACACACACACACACACACACACACACACACACACACACACACACACACACACACACACACACACACACACACACACACACACACACACACACACACCATGCAGGTAAAACGTGAAACCTACACATTATCAAGCAATATCTCAATAAGGTTAAGTAAGGGAAATGATATTTTCCTTCAAACTGACTTTCGTATTGCGTTTAATTTTCGTCAAAACTTAATGCAATAACCTCCCCCCCCCCAAAAAAAAAATAATGATGCAGTTGTGTAAAAAGAAATTGATTTTGAAGGATATGATCTGATGAAGTATTATAGAATAGGAATTGATCTTGACGGACATGATGTGAAGAACATTATTACGTAGATATTTGATTTACACTTACGTTTCATCAGACTGATCTACTGACACTCCGCATCACTGGATATCAGGAGATGACGCTGTCAGGAGGTGGGGTTTCTCAGGAGGTGGGGCTCGTCAGGAGGTGGCGGTTGTCAGGAGGTGACGCTAGTCAGGAGGTGGCGGTTGTCAGGAGGTGACGCTAGTCAGGAGGTGGCGGTTGTCAGGAGGTGACGCTAGTCAGGAGGTGGCGGTTGTCAGGAGGTGACGCTAGTCAGGAGGTGGCGGTTGTCAGGTGACGCTAGTCAGGAGGTGGCGGTTGTCAGGAGGTGACGCTAGTCAGGAGGTGGCGGTTGTCAGGAGGTGACGTTAGTCAGGAGGTGAGGCTCATCAAGAGGTGGTGCTTGTCAGGAGGTGTCAGCTGTATCTCCAGTTTTTAAAAACCAGAAATCTACAAGACGTAGGACATTTCTTTTTCCCCCATTGTGACACGCTGCCAGTTACCTCTGATGACGTAAATTAATGCCTCTCAAGTGACCTTTAAATGTCTCGCGCCTTATCCTCGTGCATAATGAGAAGGAACTTCACGAAATAAAATGTTTGAGGATCACCTTAAAGTTTAGTGCGAGGTAGGGTGGCGCTTGTGGTCTATATATCGCTTTCTGTGGTAGATTTATCTTGGTTGGGGCGACTGAAAGACAGTACGATACTCCTCTCTCTCTCTCTCTCTCTGTCTCTCTGTCTCTCTGTCTCTCTCTCTCTCTCTCTCTCTCTCTCTCTCTCTCTCTCTCTCTCTCTCTCTCTCTCTCTCTCTCTCTCTCTCTCTCTCTCTCTCTCTTCCATATGAAGTAAACAGGTAACGCAAGACCAACTATCTTCCCGTGAGGCTTCCTACTGAAGGCAACGAGGATCTACACGCTTCTACCTCGTTAATGACAACTAAACTAAGGGAAATGATGACAGTCTCTCTTCGAGTGAGTCTCTCATTCTGGTACCTGTGGCAACGGACACCAGCGAGTTCTAAACCATCTCATTTGTACAGAAGAATTTCCCTATATCGGTACGAAGCATTTCGTCGCTAGGTTTTATCCTAGTCTTCTATAAGAAATAGGAACAGATTCGCTCCACGGTGTATTACAATCAGACGATGATATTAACTCTGGTAACCAGGGTGGGAGGGAGGACCCATCAGGTCGACTGGTCAGGCAATTGGTGCACTGGCGACTCTAACTTCGGGTGCAAGACGGTCATTTCGGTGGTCCGGTAACTGGGGCGTGAAACGAGGCCATTCTCCTCTCACACTGCCTCCCTCTAGTGTCACTAAGACCTTCACCTCACCACTTTAGATCTAAAGGTAATTCTCTCTTTCCTTCGTCTGGAACCCTGGCTATAACATGCGTTTCTAAGGCCACCGTTCTACCGACATCCTTTTTGCCACAGGGTGGTGTATGAAGCCTCGTTTGGCTGAGTGTGCTAATGTGGAGAATAACATTGAAAACTCGCACCTCCCTCGGAAGTGAAGTGGGTTGTTGCACTCCTTTTAATAATGCCCTCAGTGGATGGACTGGAGAGTCTTTACAGTTAAGGACAACTGGAATCACTTTCAATGGAGTCAGGAAAGTGAAGATACAGACGACCATCGTCACACCTCGAGCTAATGAGGAATTGTACTTGTTTTATGGTAGGAGGGTAGAGGTTAGATTGATATATCATCGGTGATCCAGTGCCTTACACTTAACCTTCCACTTCTTACTTCATCGCCTGCGTCTTAACACCAACTTGAACTTTATCTTCTCAAAGCCTCTGACCATGAAACAAGGATTTAGCTTCTAAAAACAATGTTAATTCGGAGAAGCAGGAGGAAAAAGAGATTTATAAACTTAATCTAACAAGACTTAATATTAAGCTCTAACTCTCAGAAGTGCTTGTCCACGGAAAAGGGTTTACTTAGAGGATATAGCCCTTTCTCGATCTAGGTCCATGACCCTATGGAAGATATCATTTCCAGAGACCTGAAAAGTTCCCTCGTACATTTTTCCAATTCCAAACGAAACACTGACACACTCGCCCTTACCATTACCCTCAAACGAGCACTTTCACTGTAAAGTCACTGAAATAAAACTTAACGAACATTAATCCTCCCGTCCTTGTCCACACAATCTGTAGTCGACATAAGAAACAACTAGATGGCAAAGTTCACAGCCTCACTCATCCTTTCTATATGTCCAAGCCATTTCAGCAACACCTTCTGCAGCTCTCCTTCACGTCACTCTTCTTACTACCACTTCTCTCTCTAGGTCAATCTTCTCTCACTCAATCAACCGTCCTCACACTGCAAGCTGGTCTAAGGTATTTTCCGTCCATTATATCTACCATATACTGTACATTTTGATCTAAGGCCCACAACTCGCATCCATACCATACCCATGGGACTATTACTCCATCAAACATACGTATCTCTGCTCTCATTCCAAACAATCACTTATCATTTATCTAACTTATTTGCAATAACCCCATGACATCTTTCTAAGACCATGAAATTGTAGGAAATAATTGATTTTCTATCATGACATCATGAAATATGAAGGGTGACGTCGATATACCCTTTCAGATGTTGATTTGAAATTGTTATCTTCTGTATGTGTTAACATAAGTGTGAGAAATACATACTTATTTTGAAATGGAAAATGAGTCGTCTGGCAGTATTATGAGTAGACAAGGGGTACGACCAGGAACAGAGGAAGTCAGGTCGCAGGGCGCTCACATCCATAGTCTAGCTGCAATACACCGACACCACAGCTCGCCGTACACAACCCACAGACCTTTCCATGGGCTCCCCGGACGCTTCTCATGCCCTAGTTCAATCCATTGACAGCACATCAAACTCTGTGTAATACATCGTTCCAATGCATTCTATCATGTGTACGCCTTTCATCTTCCTGTATGTTGAGGCCCCGATCACTGATAATCTTTTTCTCTCCATCCTTCCATCTCTATATTGGTTCCCCCTTCATTTCTCCTCCACTTCTGACATACATATCTCCTTTGTCACCTCTCATAACTCATTCTTTCACTATGTCTAAGCTAGTTCAGCACACTTTCTTCAGTTCTCTCAACCATACTCTTTTTATTACCAAAAATCTCTCTTACCTTTTATTACTTATTCGATCAAACCACCTCACACCACATACTGTCCTCAAACATTTTATTTCCAACACATCCACCCTCCTCCGCACATCCTTATCTACAGGCCTTGCCTGGCATCCATACAGCATTGTCGAGATTACTTTACCTTTAAACATGCACATTTTCGCCCTCCAAGATAATGAATGAATGACCTCTCCCTCCACACATTCCTCAATGCGTCCAGAACCTTTGCCCCCTCACCCATCCTATGACTCATTTCCGTTTCCAAGGATCCATTCGCTGCCATGTCGTGTCTCAGATATTCAAAACGATTCACTTCCTCCAGATTTTAACTATTCAAAGACACACCCTAACTATCCTCTCTCTCTAACCTGCTAAACCTAATAACCTTGCTTTTATGCACACTCACTCTCAACGTCCTTCATATACACACTCTTCCAAGTTTAGTCAATAACTTCCACATTTTCTGACTTGAATCAGCCACCAGTGCTGTGTCATGAGTAATCAACTGACACTTCGCAGGCAACTTCAATCTGTGTAGACTGCGTACTTGTCCGTCTCTCCAAGACTTGCATTTATTTACCTCACAGACCCATACATAAGCAAATCAAACAGCCGATGGCAACACCACACACCCTATCGCCGACCGACCTTCCCTTGGAACCACTCACTCATCCACCCCACTTCCCGTCCGGATATACACGCCTTCCACTCCTTGCAAAGGAGTCCCATCTAACATTATGAGGCTCCTGCAGCACTCAGGAAGCTGGCCACATGCACAGGTAGGGACCACAGCTCATACAAATGCTGTAATGTTGTGTATTTGTCTAAAGGCCACCAACAGATGATCATCAACAGGAACGAGTTTATCAAGAACGCAAACATGGGTTACAAGTTAATCCACCAGTGACTGTGTGGACACTGGCATATATTTCTTGACTTTGGGCGAGTATGTGATTATAAGAGCAGACATGACGGCGAAATTCTTAAGTTGATGAAATATATAAAGTCGATGTTAAGAAAGATTTGCTGAATTGAACATTTGATTTAAAGATGTATCGAGACCGAACATGTGAGTGGTACATAATCACCTTCATAACTGAAATTACATGTTTGTATTCTATTTACATAACTTACAAATAATGATATACTTAGTGCTCTTTTTCTGAAAAGGAAAAATCAAACAATCTAGATTGGCACACATGTCCTTGCACCTATAACGTTAAAACTAACACAGCCTATATCAACCTACGTTAGACTTATCAACGTCAAGGTCCCTCCACAAGTCTTTGCTAAATCCTCTGAATTCTATAAAGATGCTCAAACACGCAATATTGTCACTTAACAAAGCCATAGAATGAAGCACTATAAAGCTCATAACGCGTATCACCCCAAATCAAACAGTACATCATCCTAGATAAAGAAAATTGAGTCCCATCTTCATATCCCAGGAAAACCTCCGACACTCTCACTCCTACGTACCAGCGGGGACAATATCCTTGGCCACGGTGACTCACAGTCATTACAGCGAACGACCACCCTCGGCTACGGTGAATGATGACACCTCACTGCTGAGTTTCCTCATATTTTGCTTGAGGAAGCACTAGTGTCCCATCACTCCTAGCTGATGTCTGATGGAAGAAGTTTTGCCCGCACAAGAACCAACAATCCCTCACAACAGTTCTGGCCATCCTTCTCCTGCTATTACACCCGCCCAACTACCGGGCAGAGATGTGGTATGACGACAGTTCCTCACAATCTTCGTGGAGGTTCATATTTCATGCAGGCCGTTAAGCCGTAAGTGACTGGAAAGTGATTTTCCATGATCGTTCTAGTTCTTTTTTTTTCTCTCGTAGCAGTTTGATTAGAAGAATAATCTTTTTCTTACTGAAACGATTCCACATTCCCCCCCCCCCCCCCTCTCTCTCTCTCTCTCTCTCTCTCTCTCTCTCTCTCTCTCTCTCTCTCTCTCTCTCTCTCTCTCTCTCTCTCTCTCTCTCTCTCTCTCTCTCTCTCTCTATCTCTCTCTTTCTAAACACCACACACACACACACACACACACACACACACACACACACACACACACACACACACACATACACACACACACACACACATACACACAAGAATCCGTGATACAGCACTAACGTTATTGACCAAGAGTCAACATTGGCCAGCTTGGAGATGAATCCCCATGATGTGTCATGAGACCATTGTTGTGAGAGAGTAGATGAACGTGAGGAATACCTTCTCATAAATAAGGAGAATCTAGTCAAGGAACTCACCTTAACTTTAGGAAGATAATTGGGAGGTTTGCCATACATGTATCCTCTTTGTCAAGCTCTCCTTACTCATTCCTATCCTGTGTCCAAAGCATTTAAAGGCACCCTCTGCAGCTTTCTCAATCTCACATATTTTTATTACCAAAGATCTCTCTAATCGTCTAATTAGCTACACCATCAAAACACCTCACACCATATATAATACCCTCGAAGTTTCTTCTCCAACAAATTCTGCTGGCTGAAGAGGCGAGTTGTACATAAAGTTTAGTCAGTGTCTTTGAATAGAAGTTAATGGCTTTAAAATTTATCTTTGGTTAAAAAATAGGAAGAGAACATTCATAGCGAGAAATCATTCACCCTTTTCACTGAGGGGAGCTACTTCTCGCTCCAGGTGGCGGCCTAGCGCACGGCCAAACACTGATAAAGTCTTCGTATGACATTCTGGCCATACGACGTGGACGTGATGGTGACAATGGTGCCACGGAGGGGGTTGGTGACAATGGTGCCACGGAGGGGGTTGGTGACAATGGTGCCACGGAGTGGGTTGGTGACAATGGTGCCACGGAGTGGGTTGGTGACAATGGTGCCACGGAGTGGGGTGGTGACAATGGTGCCACGAAGGGGGTTGGTGACAATGGTGCCACGGAGTGGGTTGGTGACAATGGTGCCACGGAGTGGGATGGTGACAATGGTGCCACGGAGGGGGTTGGTGACAATGGTGCCACGGAGTGGGTTGGTGACAATGGTGCCACGGAGTGGGTTGGTGACAATGGTGCCACGAAGGGGGTTGGTGACAATGGTGCCACGGAGTGGGGTGGTGACAATGGTGCCACGGAGGGGGTTGGTGACAATGGTGCCACGGAGTGGGTTGGTGACAATGGTGCCACGGAGTGGGTTGGTGACAATGGTGCCACGAAGGGGGTTGGTGACAATGGTGCCACGGAGTGGGGTGGTGACAATGGTGCCACGGAGTGGGTTGGTGACAATGGTGCCACGGAGTGGGTTGGTGACAATGGTGCCACGGAGTGGGGTGGTGACAATGGTGCCACGGAGTGGGGTGGTGACAATGGTGCCACGGAGTGGGGTGGTGACAATGGTGCCACGGAGTGGGTTGGTGACAATGGTGCCACGGAGGGGGTTGGTGACAATGGTGCCACGAAGGGGGTTGGTGACAATGGTGCCATGGAGGATGTTGGTGACAATGGTGCCACGGAGGGGGTTGGTGACAATGGTGCCACGGAGGGGGTTGGTGACAATGGTGCCACGGAGGAGGTTGGTGACAATGGTGCCACAGAGTGGGGTGGTGACAATGGTGCCACGAAGGGGGTTGGTGACATTGGTGCCACGGAGTGGGGTGGTGACAATGGTGCCACGGAGTGGGGTGGTGACAATGGTGCCACGGAGTGGGGTGGTGACAATGGTGCCACGGAGTGGGTTAGTGACAATGGTGCTACGGAGTGGGTTGGTGACAATGGTGCCACGGAGTGGGGTGGTGACAATGGTGCCACGGAGGGGGTTGGTGACAATGGTGCCACGGAGTGGGTTGGTGACAATGGTGCCACGGAGGGGGTTGGTGACAATGGTGCCACGGAGTGGGGTGGTGACAATGGTGCCACGGAGAGGTTGGTGACAATGGTGCCACGGAGGGGGTTGGTGACAATGGTGCCACGGAGGGGGTTGGTGACAATGGTGCCACGGAGTGGGTTGGTGACAATGGTGCCACGGAGTGGGGTGGTGACAATGGTGCCACGGAGTGGGTTGGTGACAATGGTGCCACGGAGTGGGGTGGTGACAATGGTGCCACGGAGTGGGGTGGTGACAATGGTGCCACGGAGTGGGGTGGTGACAATGGTGCCACGGAGGGGGGTGGTGACAATGGTGCCACGGAGTGGGTTGGTGACAATGGTGCCACGGAGGGGGTTGGTGACAATGGTGCCACGGAGTGGGGTGGTGACAATGGTGCCACGGAGGGGGTTGGTGACAATGGTGCCACGGAGGGGGTTGGTGACAATGGTGCCACGGAGTGGGGTGGTGACAATGGTGCCACGGAGGGGGGTGGTGACAATGGTGCCACGGAGGGGGTTGGTGACAATGGTGCCACGGAGGGGGTTGGTGACAATGGTGCCACGGAGTGGGTTGGTGACAATGGTGCCACGGAGGGGGTTGGTGACAATGGTGCCACGGAGGAGGTTGGTGACAATGGTGCCACGGAGGGGGTTGGTGACAATGGTGCCACGGAGGGGGTTGGTGACAATGGTGCCACGGAGGGGGATGGTGACAATGGTGCCACGGAGTGGGGTGGTGACAATGGTGCCACGGAGGGGGTTGGTGACAATGGTGCCACGGAGTGGGGTGGTGACAATTCTTCGGGATCGTCAGTGTCTACCTGAGGGTCGACTACCTCGACCTCGGGGTCGTCGTCAGACTCTACCTCGGGTTCGACTGTGTCTACCTGAGGGTCGACTACCTCGACCTCGGGGTCGTCGTCAGACTCTACCTCGGGATCGTCAGTGTCTAATTGTGTGTGGTATTTATGGATGGGATGCAGGGGAGCGGGTGTGTCCGCGATGTTCGGGTCGTAGTGAAGTGTCCGGGGATGGAGTGTTCAGAAGGTTCCAAGGGAAATAGGTGTGTGTGTGTGTGTGTGTGTGTGTGTGTGTGTGTGTGTGTGTGTGTGTGTGTGTGTGTGTGTGTATTTCATCGTACTCTACCTGCAAGAGGTCACACCCCGATTGGTAAGTCAGTTTGGCGAGGCTGCATCACTGGGAGTACACTCCCTTCAAAGAAAATAAAGAAATCCTCCATTAAAGGAGTCTACAGGGGTAGACGAAACATTAGAAATCCAACACTTAATCTTTCATTATATTTCAGTTAACGTCTTGAACATTACTTTGACGTTTTCATCCCAGAGACCCTCTCGTCCCGTTCCCAAAAGCGAACCTGTTCATCGTCCCGTAAATCATGGGTTATGTTATAGTTGTTTACCACTGTAATCCTAAAACCTGACAACCTTTACAGCAGCCAAACTATACGTAGATCAGGGAAAGAGAACCTCAAAAAGCTTTATCTTCCAGATGTCTGCCTGTCCTGATGTATTGCGGTGGCCTCCACTCCTCATCCTCAGCTGGTGCCGGGCTCCTACTGAGTGATAGTCATCATGATGGAAGACTTACCGACACACTTCATTACCTTGACGTTTAAGAAGTAGGTACTGGGTAACATAACTACTGTTTCACAGACACTGGTAAGTATAATATGCGGATTCCTAAACACACAAACTTATCAACTAACGCTAAAGAGCTAGACATGCCCAGTACAGCTGATAGTGCTAGAGGCAACAACAACAGATATAAATCACCAGCTCCAACATTTCTTACGTCTACCTGAAAAAAAAGTTTTATATACAACAATGAAAATAGCCATTAACGCTCTAAAGCCCTGGGCTGACAAAATCAATCTTGGGTACAATAATGTCCACTGGAGCAGATAATAACGGTCTGAGTTTGTGCAATATACTTTCAAGTCAAGTACTTGTTGGAGTGTTGACAATGTTAGCCACCCTGGCTACCGCTATAAACCACTCCATATACCGCTGATCGATGTTTAAACTTCTCATTTCCTGTTTTTTCTTCTTTTCAGGATCTGCGCCTCTGTTCTTTACGAAGAATATAAATGGTGGTTGATGAACCATTCCTTCTAATTCTTTTTTCGTGACGGTGGACATAGCAATGGCAAAGACGTGCCATAATCATGATCATCTCGGATGAAAGAGGAATGATAACGTCAGAGGTAACAGAAATGAGAATATGAAAGAGATTAAACTGAGCATCGAAAGTGTTGTGTTGATGCTATCACCTACAGGTGGAGAAAGGTTATAGGAGGACTGGAAAGACGAAAGAAGGTAGGGAACACTCCACAGGCGTAACACAACGGTCGATCCAATAACCTTCATAAGGTATTCATTGCCTTATAAACCTGCTTTCCAGTTGTTGTCAATATTGGTGTTTGAATATGCTGTGTAGGTCTCGTTGCGGTGCTTTTTTTTTCTTTTTTTATTCTGCCTTGTATATTTTTCATCTGATTTATTTCAGAGGTTTGTGTTTATCTATGTTCATTTCTCTAAGTTCTTTTCTCTCCTGAATATATACATATGCAGATACGTAAATCTAAATGATTACTCACACAGTCTATACGCCTATAACAATGTAAGTATATATTTTTCTTTTTTCCCAGTCCTGCTTTGGTGTTCATCGCTGGGGGAATATGTACCCATGATATTTCTTCAGTTCATCTGAGAGCAACGAGTCCATCATTTCTTGACACTGAACCGTACGTAGGTAGCCGTAGCTTTAAGCTATGAACATCGGCACTAATAACGCTTATTCCCTTACATGGTGGGTCAGACGCGGTCAGAGATCAAGACAGGTGTTGGTTAAGGATGGTCAGAGCAATTGCTCCCACGTCAAGCATGACACTGAGGTAGGCATAAAGCAAACAAAGAGCTAGAAGGGCCAAACCTCGTAAGCAGTATATCTCCTTCAGCACACACAATGAATATGTTTTAGCCAAGACATAACAAGTGTGACAGGACGTGGCTGTTACTATGTTTCATTTACAGAGGAAATTAAGTGATTTAATGAGCAAAAAGAGATGGGGTAATCGTAGGTAAACTTTGATCTTTCAAGAAAGGCGAAAAGGGGTTATAGAAACTGGTTCTCAGCTCGCTGAATCAATTCACAAGCATACAAAGGTTAAAGTTATTCGTCTCAGAAAAAAAACGAACATTTCTGTGTTGTTGATATCTGAAAGGATAACAAGAAAACCGGTAAGAATGAGGAGAAATACAGCGAAAGTAGCATGAATTCCTCCTTACGGAAGATGATATGATAGCTGTGTGACATGTATGTGTTCACAGTGCTTCGAAAAAGAGGAGCTTGTCCAACATTGCTGGTGATGTCAGCCGTAATAAGTGAAGGAACAGCGTTGTGTTATTGATTGTTGGAAAGAAAGATAAAGATAGAAGTAAACAGCAAAAATAATGAGGAGAGCATGAAATATATTCACCAGGAGAGTTCCCTCAAGATGAACCTTCTGCAACTCTTCTAGTCTGCCAAACCCACTGAAGGATTCGCATACAGCATCACTACACTCCTATGACCATCATCCATTTATATTCCCGTCCGTTCGTAGTCTCCTCATCGATCCTGACCTGTAGATATCACCAGGTGTGGGAACCATATACTCCTCCTCAGGTTCGCTATTGCCTTGCCTCACCATCAGGCCCGATCGTAAACTTACTACTTGAGATTTGCTCCAAACTCGTGCGGGAATGTGAGAAGTTCGGAGCGTTCCTACCAACTCCATGCCTCACACTGGATCGCTAATGGATTTTCTATGCTGTTCCAGAGGTTTATGAGTGTATGTTTTCGTATAATTTTTTGTTTGTGTATTGCTGAGAGCGGTCTTATTATATGCTTGTGTTTGCGTATGCAAGTCTGTATATGTGTGTGTGTGTAAGAATATTTGTCTATGCGTGTCTGTGTGTGTAAGAATATTTGTGTATGCAAATGTGTATATGTGTGTGTGTAAGGATGTTTGTGTATGCAAGTGTGTCTGTGTGTGTAAGAATATTTTTGTATGCAAGTGTGTCTGTGTGTGTAAGAATATTTTTGTATGCAAGTGTGTCTGTGTCTGTAAGAATATTTTTGTATGCAAGTGTGTATATGTGTGTAAGAATGCTTGTGCACGAGTGCTCATGTCAGCGGCTGTAAATATGGAAATCTGTTCATGAATGTGTTTTGTGTCTTTGCAAGCGGAGACCACTGTCAATATTCGTTAAGTGTTTGTGTACACACAACAAAAAAACTATCGCGCAGAGGGGGTCTGAAGACGTGTGTAATGATCACTGACCTACCTGTTGTACCATGCCGGTAGGGTTGGTATACGTGCCTGGAAGCCACAGGTTTCCAGAGTCCTATGCTAGACCCATGTAAGTTACGTGCCACAAGAGCGGCAGTATATTATTAACAATAAAATTACATCATACAAGGCAGTACGAACCCCTACTTTTGAATTGGTGTGTGTAATATATCTGTGAGACACACACAGCTATATGCGGCAACCCCCGGGGGCATGTGGTAGCTGCAGCATACCTCAATGTGATGCCAGGTAAACACAATACCTTCATATTGTATAGGTGTAATTTGGGAAGAATATGTTTTACTATCCCTGGGGATAGGGGAGAAAGAATACTTCCCACGTATTCCCTGCGTGTCGTAGAAGGCGACTAAAAGGGGAGGGAGCGGGTGGCTGGAAATCCTCCCCTCTTGTTTTTTTTTAATTTTCCAAAAGAAGGAACAGAGAAGGGGGCCAGGTGAGGATTTTCCCTCTAAGGCCCAGTCCTCTGTTCTTAACGCTACCTCGGAAACGCGGGAAATGGCGAATAGTATAAAAAAAAAAAAAATGTTTTACTATTGATATTGTATTATTCTATAGCACATCTGGGTTCGTGGCAGTCCATAAAGGTTATCTTACACCGCCATTTCGTGTCTATGCAGGAAATGTAATGAGACATGCGATATATTTTTGAAACAATGAAACAGCGCGGGTATAGTTCACTGCGAGCCAATGTCGAAAGGTTGTTTTTGTGGTATATCTAATTTTACTATGAAGACCTCACAAGCGACACGTGAAGCTATTCTACAGCTTCATAATGAGGGCTACAGCGACTCTGAAATTGGCAGACGTCTTGGTATTCACCGGTCAACCGTAGCACGATGGATTCGCCGACAGGCAGAGTTGGGCAACACAGACAACAGGCATCGGCGTGGGCGCCCACGTTGCACAACCCCGGTAGATGATCAGGTAATGATGTTGCATATATAGGTATACTGGACCACTTGATGTTATGTAAACAACCACATCACATGTTATATTTGCAATATGTCATCCTTTCCCTAGGCCATAGCAGCTGTCATTGCTGCTGCTGCCCCCTTCACGCCCGCTAGCAACATTCGGGATACTCTTGGTCTGCAGTGCACGCCTCAAACTGTCCGAAACAGACATCACTCTGAGGGGCTACGTGGTCGCATACCAGCAACAAAACCTGTGTTAAGTGAGGCAAACATGGAGAGCAGGGTGGAGTATGCGTTGGAGTATGCGGACAAGCCACATCAGTTTTGGGAGAACGTCATCTTTTGTGATGAAAAAACCTTCTGCAGCGATGGTCCCCCTGCAAACAAACATGTTTGGCGGCATCCTAACACCAGGTTAGCTCTTTCTCTGTCTGTCTGTCTCACACACACACACACACACACACACACACACACACACAGAGGTTATGCTATGTAACATATTTTCCATTTTATAATGACAATTTATGGTGAGGCCAACATGAACAACCGTTCCGGAAGTGCTTTGAAACCATGGTGCCACGGCCACCACAGTGGTTTGCTGCTTGAAACGTCCTGTTGTGCTGCAGTATTACATTTGAGTTATGCACACTCATTATTTTTTAAGTGAATAACAGTGATCATGATCACTTTATACGGCATATGTAAATACTGTAGCAATAATCTCCATTTACGATGTAATATCATAATAAATAATTATTATATATCAAGTTAGTTAATGTTTTTTAATTCACTTAGTTATTATCTTAATCTATATTGCAGCAACAGTTGCACTAATATGATTAAGACACACGTGTGTCTTATGTAATTTTATACATTTTGTATAACCAGATACGAGACACAACATGTGGTGGGCAGCAGGAGGAGTGGGCGCGCGCGTCAGTGCAGGACTATTTGGTTGGATCCATCCATGGTGCTGGTGTCGGTGAGTTGGTGGATGTCGGGCCTGGCCAGTTGACCGGACCTAAATACGTCGAGATACTGGAAGAGGTCCTGCTACCTTCAGTGGGGGCTATGCTGTTTCCAGAGCCGGAGCCATTTTACCTCGTCCAAGATGACAGCCCACTTCACACATCCAGGGTTGTAAAGGCGTGGTATGCTCGCCATCCACGTATAACAGTGTGCCACATCCTGCAAAATCGCTTGATCTCAACCCGATAGAGCACGTATGGGCGGCCATGCAGAAAGGCATGCCTGACCGACAACATCGATGTCGTGCTACAGTCGTAAATGATGCTTTACAAGCATGGCAACATCTACGAAGCCCTTCTGGTAGGAACTTAACGCAGACGTTAGTGGCATCCATGCCTCGAAGGCTCAATGAAGTGTTGGCAACGGGACGAGGTTATACCAAGTATTGAAATAATAAAATTTACAGTCAAAGATTACTTTCTTAACCTCCAACAACATGTCTATGGTCATGTTATATAGAAATCTGATTTTCACTGTTAAAGGGAAGTTAACTAATGCAGATCCATGAAAAGAGTCATTACTTTTCATGTTGGTTTACTAAATACTATGATGTGGTGCCAGGTTTGTGACATACTGTTATCAATCACACAGGTAATACTACATATTACGTGAGGTTGCTGATTAATCTAAACCAGCAGACAGATAAATCACCGCCGGTATGAAGCAGGGTGTCGTAGTTACCATGTAGTATATTATTCTACACCACGAATTTGACACTTTGCAAGAGATAATGATTACTTCAATATGCCTTACTGTGCAGAATATTACATTGACATGCTCAATTTACGTATGCCATCTACTGTACTACATACGGAAGGATATATCGTTGCCATTAGATAGGTGAGGACACCCACAGGCAGGGACATCAGGGCTACCACCATCTCACAGGAAAATGTTGACTGTTCCATTATTCCACGTCTGGTGCGTCATTTTGTTTCGTACAAAAAACGCGCGATAGTTTTTTTGCTGTGTGTACGTTTCACTAACATGGAAAGTGTTGGGGTTTGGGAGCCTGCAGTTTTACGTGACAAAAGGAGATATTTACCTAAATTTGATAAGCAGGAAGACTACAGACGTACCCACCCATACTTCAGTAGTACAATAGAATGTGTGTATCACTAGAGGCTCTCAAACCCATTTTAAACACAAGAAAAGTTTGTGTACTTCGCCAGCAACCCACAATAACAACAAAATGTCCATAAATTCATAGGTCGTCAGTTGTGAGAAGTAGTTCTTGTCTTCTCATTCACTCTTGATATAATGCATATTTTCCCCATAGGTCTGCTCCTGCGGGCATTAGAAAAGGGAGCCGTGTAGTCAGGTTGGCTCCCACACTTAAGGTGACCAATGTCTTTGATCTGAAGCATGAACGGGCGTGACCATTACCACCATATATTGGACGGGGTCACTACGTTCCCCGCACCAAGCGAATCTCTCACATTTATGATCATTTTCACTTGTCTTTTACCATCATGTTCTGTCATTAGTATCTGTTGTGATTGTTATAATAAGTACTGTGGACACGATATCTGCAAGAGATTTGATAATAAGATGAAAATAGTCTCGGAGGCGTAAGAGAAAGATATATTTAGGATACCTTTCTTGGTTCTACTTTCTGTTTTCTTATGATATAATGTTAAACAGAATGTTTACATAAGAATAAAGGAACTAACGAGGTTCTTGAAGAAAGGGGAAAGCCAGTTAAAAAGACTTCTGCACGCACCTAGTTGCGAAGTTCACAAATGTTTTGACTTTTTTTTGTGGTGGTGGTTGATGGTGGTGGTGATGGTGGTGGTGGTGTTGGTGATGGTGGTGGTGGTGGTGATGGTGTTGGTGATGGTGGTGGTGTTGGTGATGGTGGTGGTGTTGGTGGTTGTGGTGGTGGTGTTGCCCAGTTGCATATGCACCAATAATCACCCATCTCTCTCCATCCACTTTCAGTTTTACCCTTATCAATCTAGAGTTTACTTTCTTACACTCTATCACATACTCCCACAACTCCTGTTTCAGGAGTAGTGCTACTCCTTCCCTTGCTCTTGTCCTCTTACTACCCCCTGACTTTACTCCCAAGACATTCCCAAACAACTCTTCCCCTTTACCCTTGAGCTTCGTTTCACTCAGAGCCAAAACATCCAGGTTCCTTTCCTCAAACATACTACCTATCTCTCCTTTTTTCTCATCTTAGTTACATCAACGCACATTTAAACACCTCAGTCTGAGCCTTCGAGGGGGATGAGCACTTCCCGCGTGACTCCTTCTTCTGTTTCCCATTTTAAAAAGTTAAGATACAAGGAGGGGAAGGTTTCCAGCCCCTCTCTCCCGTCTCCTTTAGTCGCCTTCTGCGACACGTGAGGAGTGTGTGGGAAGTATTCTTTCTCCCCTATCCCCAGGAAAAATTCATACTTGCTGCCTATATTGTCTATGATATCAATACAGACTATATATTATCTTTCATATTAGTACATACGATATATTGGATTTGTACTGATATAGTTTTACTAAACATTTTTTTGTTTTTCTTTATCTCAACAGCCGATGTTCGAGCAACCATTACGTCTGAAATGGTGTTGGTCAAGAAGGCCTAAAATTCTGCGTGTAATCTAATTAATTGAATTTATGCAACTGGATTTTTCTCATCTATAGACTTTCTTCTTGAACTGCATGTTACATGATGAAAACAAGGTCTGGTTTATTATTGTCATGAAGGAACCGAAACAGCAGCAAAATATATAAAGATACTCATCCGATGATTGCAGTTAGAAACTGACAGATGTAATATAGCAAGAAATATTCACAAAACAGTGAGTTGGTGACATGTTTCATATATTTTTGATACAACTCTGAAGTTAGTTCGTAGATCCTTAAGGAGAATGAATGGTGGACAAATGGTGAGGGAAGGTGCAAAAACAGGGCTAAGTATTTCAGTCCAAACTAGAATTCATTTGTTTACTACGACATTGATCTCAGGACATTTCAATGGCTGAGATTTACATGATATAGAAAATCTTCAAACAAGGACGATAGACAGATAGATAGATGGTTGAATAAATAGGTAAACTTGATAGATGTAGGTGGAATCAGAGTCGCCTATGATTTCGTTCACAGCGAATAAGTTGATAAATGGGCGAGGCTATAACCATCGTCTGTGATTATTGTAAATGACTAAATGATTAATTTTTATTGCTTTTGTGCGACTGCTGTTAGCCTTTGAAGGTTAATGTTCCCTCAAAGTTGCCCGGACCCTACCACTAGGAGGTCAGCAGTTCGACTTAGGGTCCATTTGTGCCATGTTTATGGCCCCCAACAGAATGGATGTATTTTTCTTATTTTTTTTCATCCCTATGGATGGGACTCATAAATGTTAGGAACTTTTCCTGACGATTTGATCCTTTATGATAACCGCTTCATCCGTACAGTAGTTTGTCAATAATTTGCAACTGAATGAAAACTTTTCCATAGAAAGTGTCTTCTGAGGACCGGGTATAACAGGGTCGACTGCTGGAGGAGGAGCAGCTTCTCCAATCTCAACGACGGGAACTTAAGGTTCAAGGAATTTCAGGGATGAATGTTGGTGGTGTGGACTTTAATCTTCAACACGGCCGCTTCAGCTTTAGGGTCGGCTGCTGCTGCAGGTGCTGCTGATCCTCCAGTCGCAGCGACGGACACATCAGGGTCTTGATCGACGACCAGTACGAGTACGTCGGGATCCACCAGGCCTGATTCATCCCCATAGAAGTAGGGGATCAAGGTCACCAATTCAGTGGTAGGCATCACTTTGCCCCGTTGTTTGGTGGGAGCCAAAGAAACATTGATGGGGATGGCGGCTGCTCCTGTGTCAACTACACCAGTTTCCTCGCTGGGTCCGCCTTCGCACAGCTCATCATCATCTTGATGCCGAGTCTGGATCTTCACCACTACTCTCTCGTGCACGGGTTCGATATCCAGACGTGATCTCTTCCTGGAAGGCCTTTGGCATTCTGGAAGGCACCGCTTTCCTCCCTGGGCCAGGCCCTCACTGCTGGACAACCAGGCAATTCTGGTGTAGGCGTACTCCTGGTGGCGGCCGTTGCGTCCTCCAAGTCTGCGATCTGCCTTGATGCCCCACCGTCCCAGTGTTCTCCCGACGTTCAGGACGGCAGCTTTCTCGTACCCGAACCCTTCGCAGAATTCACAGTATCGCAAATATAGCTCAGTTCGGCTTATACAATCTTTAACAGCCCCGGTTTGCTGGATGTGAGCCTCGAAAAATTCAAGGAAGGATTCCTTGCCAGGGTACCGATGGGCAGCGCGGACGTGAGTCATTTCTGCGATCTGGTGAGATGAGTGATTTACTTGACGAAGTAAACTTTCATAGACCAGCACTTGCAAAAATATAGTGAAGCCACACAAAAATATAGTAGACTCTCGTTTCCTCATTGATTTAATATCCTAGATGATAGATTAACAGAGTGAAGTTGAAGCACTAGTGTAATGAAGATGAAACACCAACATAGTGAAGATGGCAGGTTACGGTAGAGGGTGTACACTGGGCAGAATTACCTTGTAGTGGAGAGTGTAATGTAGCTTGTAGTGGAAACATAATGACATCAATGATGGTGTGTGTGCGTGTGTGTGTGTGTGTGTGTGTGTGTGTGTGTGTGTGTGTTTGTGTGTAGTGGTACAAAGACTATATAAGAAAAACAGGAAAGCAGGAGTAATCTCGCGTGAGCAATGGCTGCTTTAATTGTGCACGTTGTCAACAGCTGGTGGTACTAATTACCCTTGCGCTGTCTGGCTGTCTGTTTGTTGACCAAAACTTTACAGTGAGTTTTCAGTTTAAAAAAAGAAGAAAATAATCTAAAACTTGTTTTTTTATGTTTTCCCAAGGATGAAGTATTGTACGCACGACTTGAGACAACTATGAGCAAGAACATATATAGGTAACATTAAACACAATGTTAGGGACCAAATCAACTGGACGATTTCATCAACAATCATGCCATATCAACCAGGACATATTTCATTCTTTAACATTAAAGCAACATATTTACATACATAACCTGTAATTGGTCCACGTAAGCCTAATGATCCTGATGAAGTAATTATGCAGATAAGAGATGATGGGAAATACTCTAACAATAATGAGCTTGAAAACAAAGTTAATTAGCATAAGTGACTCGTCAATAAGTAAGCTCAAGAATATTTTTTTCTTTAATTACAAAACTGTAGGTATTGAAGAAATATGGTATGTACTTCCTCATATCTAAAACCTTCGCCTTTATCTTTGTTGAGTTTGTGGAAAAATGTGGTTGTTTGTTATCTATTTGCCTTGGATTTATCCCATCCTTGTTTTGCTGCAACATTATTTGATGTCTTACTTTATATTTCCATAGATTATTATATTTTTGAATGTTAGTGCTTGTTCTATTGGTGTCATTAACTACATAATCTTATATAAGTATACAAATTATTCATAATTTGCATATATTATTTTCTATTGCCTTTTATATAATAATGTAAGATGTAGAATCTATGATTTTAATCTCCTACTATACGTTGATCTGTTGTTGGATGGACAGTCTAGTCTATATGTCATTTTCATGTATGAGAACTTCAATATTTTCTAGTTCTCTTTCTCTTTTCTTTACTTATATTATCTGAGCCTTGCATTTTCTTCATTGTATTTTATTGTTTTTGTGTGATATTTTTATATCACATATTACATGGGCAACATCTTTGGTTGGTTTCATCTTTGTGTTACGGGAATTTTGTTGTGTGTATATATTGTTATCCTCGTCTAGTATTTAGTTTTGTTTATTCCTTATTTCACACTAAGTTAAGAGAAATTTTCCCCATTTACCCATTACTCACCAGTACCATCAGTTCAGTATACTAATATTAAACACAGACCACCACCACGCCATACCGTTTTGTGATGAGACCTGAAGTCAGGTTAGCCTCGCCCTAATTATTGGCATAATGATTCATCTCTGATGATGATGATGCGCCCCTCACTCACACTGTCCGAAAACACACTTCACTCCAAGGACTGACACAGCCACACACACACACACACACACACACACACACACACACACACACACACACACACATACACACACACACACACACACACACACACACACACAACACACACACACACACATATATACATACACACACACACACACACACACACACACACACCCACACACACACACACACACACACACACACACACACACACACACACGTGTAGTGTTGTAAACACTGGGTTTCACAACCGTCCACACACTAGGCTCGTGCCACATCGTGCCATATCATGGCTGGAGTGTGTGGACTGCACTTGTCAGGGAAGCTCAGCCCCACAACATGGCCAGCCGTAGCCGAGCACGGGTATCGCTCACGTGAGCCAAGATGGCATCATGGCAAGATATGAAGGGCCTCGCTGGACAGGCTTTAACCTTGAATGTGTGAGCGTCCATGACTGACAGCTTATATTGTGTCATAACAACAGCGGCTGCTTACACGAAGTATTGATGGAAATATAAGTCAATTCACCGCTGGCTAAACGTGTTCATCTGCAACATACAATAAACCATTACACCAGCACATGAACCCATACTATATAATAGCAACCTTGTAATATGGATCTGAGAATTCAGTGATTGCAAGTCGTGTGATTACTTTAAAACTATTGTATTGATATACCTCCTCCTCCATCTGTCATGAAGGTCAACCTTGTATTGTACTCCAACACTTGCTGATCATATCATACCACCATAAAGCCACTCACTACCCTGCTATCACACATTATCTTTTCTAACACGTGACGTGGTGCTGACGTCAGCTACACTGCTATAATGATACACATTATCTTGTTGTAAACATCACTTGGATATGATGCTTCGGGTTTTCATTTCTTATGATAATATAACTATATAGTTCATACTGCTTTATTTGTGTGGTTAAGCACATTGTGTAGAGAGATACACTGAAACACGTTCTGGTAATCACAAGCTACAGAATAACTGGCAGTTCAGGAGGCCAGGGTCGAGTGTGTCATAACATGGTAGAGGTTCAGAATAATCTTTTAGCAACTGTACATATCTTGTAGTATCGTTTAGTAGTTTGTCTACACGGATGTCATAATAAACTTTAAATTCAGATAAATGATATAAAACATGTATATATAGACTTGTAGATATATCTATATGTATCTAAATGAGGCAGATGAATGTGTTATGTACTTAAGAATGCCACTGAAAGATTAAAGATTCCGGTAAAAAACATAATGACTGTTGTGATAAATTTCTTTATTTTTGTAATAAGTAAATATTGTGCTGCATTTTGTGGCCGTCACACAGCCAAGATCGTCCAGCCAAAATCCATAAAGGTCTGGAAGAAGTGATGAAAAGCTTTGAGAATATATATATATATATATATATATATATATATATATATATATATATATATATATATATATATATATATATATATATATATATATATATATATATATATCTTTGCTCAGTTGATGCTCTGGGTTCGTGGAAGACAGGGTGGACTCTTGGTTTTAGGATCTGCAAATGTAGATGAGGCACTAAGGGGATACATGACTAAATATGACTGTAGTTCTGCTGATATTAATCCCATCGGTGGATTTTCCAAGGCTGACCTCAAGAGATTTCTGCTTCTAGCCAAAGACAGACTTAATGTTCCTGTACTAGGCGATATTCTAGAAGCGCCACCTACTGCAGAACTTGAACCACTTGAGGAGGGCTCACTTGTACAAACAGATGAAGCAGACATGGGCATGTCATATGATAAACTGTCCACATATGGAAAGCTTCGAAAAGTTGAATGTTGTGGTCCGTACTCCATGTTTGGCAAGCTAGTTCATCTTTGGTCTGATCAATGTGCACGTAAAGAGGTTGCAGAGAAAGTTAAGCTGTTCTTCCGTTGTTACAGTGTTAACCGCCACAAGATGACTGTTTTGACTCCAGCATACCATGCTGAGACATATTCACCTGATGATCATCGCTTTGACCACCGACAGTTCCTGTACAACTACCGCTGGGTGTGGCAGTTTAAAGCTATAGATAAAGCAGTGGAAAAGTTAGATTGTGGAAGGGATGGAGATCAAGTCTACATGTTCCAATAAAGGCAGTCGGTCGTCTTCCTTCACACGGCCTTCATCGCGGTCATCCAACAACTCACTCACTGGATTTACTGGTAGTGAGTCTCATGGTCGAGGAGTAGAAGTAGCACCTGGACCTGTCATTCAAGATGCACACAGTGAACAAGACTGCACAAATGAAAGTAAACATATTGCATTGAACATGATAGTGCCACACTACCAAGATCAGAAAATGGAAAGTAGTAAAAGTTCATCCTCTCATCTTGGACCTGCTAGTGAGGAAGACTGAAAACGCCGTGGGTCAACATCAATCTTTGTTAATGCTCTTGGACACAGTACTCAGAAAGCAAGTCGTTGTGGGGATTCAGCTTCTTCTACCATTCAGTACCTTAATAACAACATGCAAATGTAAAGAGTTTTTTAGTAGATAATAACATTTTAGAATTTTTTTTTCATATGTAATTGCTTTTTCCAACTTTGTATAGGAAACATCAGGAATGTGATAATACTGGCCTCACTTACACATCTCCACTCTCCAGCTGTCAAGTATGATTTACTGAAACCAGCACTTACCATCCACAACCAGGTCTTTTAGATTGCTTCATATGCTCTGGATCAGTCCATTACCATCTTGTTGATCCTATATTTCACATGAATCCAGTTCATTCTATCCTATGCAAGCCCTTCATTTTCCTGAATGTTTAGGCCCCAGTACCCCAAAGCCTCCTTCAGTCATTCCTTTCATCTCCTTCTAGGTCTCCCTATTCCCATTTGTTTCATCTACTTTTAATATTAAGATCCTCTTAGTCAGTCTTTCTTTGCTCATCTTTGTTATATATATATATATATATATATATATATATATATATATATATATATATATATATATATATATATATATATATATATATATATATATATATATATATATGCTTAATATATTCCCTGGGGATAGGGGAGAAAGAATACTTCCCACGTATTCCCTGCGTGTCGTAGAAGGCGACTAAAAGGGAAGGGAGCGGGGGGGCTGGAAATCCTCCCCTCTCGTTTATTTTTTTTTTTCAATTTTCCAAAAGAAGGAACAGAGAAGAGGTCCAGGTGAGGATATTCCCTCAAAGGCCCAGTCCTCTGTTCTTAACGCTACCTCGCTATCGCGGGAAATAGCGAATAGTATGAAAAAAAAAAAAAAAAAAATATATATATATATATATATATATATATATATATATATATATATATATATATATATATATATATATATATATATATATATATATATATATATATGTATATATATATATATATATATATATATATATATATATATATATATATATATATATATATATATATATATATATATATATATATATATATATATATATATATATACATATATATATATATATATATATATATATATATATATATATATATATATATATATATATGTATATACATGTGTATGGGGGGGGGGTGGGCCATTTCTTTCGTCTGTTTCCTTGCGCTACCTCGCAAACGCGGGTGACAGCGACAAAGTATAATAAAAAAAAAAATATATATATATATATATATAAATATATATATATGTATATATATATATATATATATATATATATATATATATATATATATATATATATATATATATATATATATATATATATATATATATATATATATATATATATATATCTTTCTTTTTCTTTCATACTATTCGCCATTTCCCGCGATAGCGAGGTAGCGTTAAGAACAGAGGACTGGGTCTATGAGGGAATATCCTCACCTGGCCCTCTTCTCTGTTCCTTCTTTTGGGAAAAAAAAAAAAAAAAAAAAACGAGAGGGGAGGATTTCCAGCCTCCCGCTCCCTTCCCTTTTAGTCGCCTTCTACGACACGCAGGGAATACGTGGGAAGTATTCTTTCTCCCCTATCCCCAGGGAAATATATATATATATATATATATATATATATATATATATATATATATATATATATATATATATATATATATATATATATATTAATGATAACAAAACACAGACTATGTTCACCTCTTGGTGTCTAAAAGATGACCCAACACAAGACGACTACTTTAAGATCAAAGTTTCTAGACATTTAACAAATTATTTCCTATTACGTCCCTTTTCTCTCAGCATCATTTTTCTGGTTTACTTCGAAGAACTGCCATGTACTACCTAATATGATCATTCAGTATAGATATTTCATGAATGATCTTCAACAACGTGTTGTATAACTCTATTGTTGACATTATTTCGTGTAATGGATCAAACATTACAAAGTTGTGTCCATCCACACAGGTGTTACACGTCCCAAGTAGAGATAATGCCTAGATATGGCGTCTGTCTAACATAGATATATTATCTGTTAATATTTGTATAATATTCCCCTGCTGGACGGTACTTAAGACTCTCGTATCAAAGTTGATCAGTTGTAAGTGATCAAGCATTCCAAAGCTGTGTCCATTGCCACACGTCCTACTGATCCCGGGTAAAGGTATTTCAACATCTTTGTATCTTTAACCTTTCTAGTTACAGATGTTTCATCCCTGATTCCAGCCTTACAATCGATTTTTTTCTCCTTATCCTTATCATATAATTAGTCAGTTGAAGTGCAGAACACGTTTTTGAGCCCAGCCACTTTACTGTGTTTGTCAAATGATACCATTGAAATGGTGTTACCGGACTCCAACTGTAAGTAGTTACACCTGGAGTGACAAGTCACTATCGGCAAGGCAAGTAATCCACGAGTAACTGAATATGTCTTGGCTGTGACTTGCCCTTCCATTATCTATATATATCAAAATGTGACATTAAGAATCAAAAGCCAGAGGAGGAGGAGCAGTACACATTGCTCATAATGTTTATGTATTGGCTTTACATCTTGACTAATAATTACACCTACGTCTTTCTCCTTCTTTGATAGTTCTATTTCTAAATCTTATGATGATCCTCTAATTTGCCTGCTATGTGCACAAGGTATATCATTTTGCGTATACCTACAGTGAATATCACTGGCCACCATTGTACACTGTACAACGAGACGCTGGTCATCTTTCTGCAGTCGTCTTGCGTCATCGCACCAGTTGATAATGTTGGCTGATTTTGCTATCGTGAAATTGTTTTTAGTCACCAATGTCTCTTACAGATATCAAATATCAGGAAAATCTATCAAACTCGTAAACATAGTTTTAATGCATTGGAAAAAATCGGATATAATTTTCAAAGATTTTCCCAAAGAGAAGTAGAGAACAAGACAGATTACATTTATCATATCACATATCAGTTCACCAGCTAGATATACCATTATAACATATTATGAAACTAATATTTGTCCTGATTCATGTACAAGGACCATCTTCTACACATGACCAATATTTCACAACCATCACAAAATGATTCACTGATAAAGCCAGTGTATGTAATGTCCTTCCTTTTCCTCAGCTCATTAGGCATTTTCCGTGACCCAACCTATATGTTATTTGTCCCCTCATTTGTGACCTTGTAGTTGTTGTACGGTGGAGTAATGCTTGACTTGCTATACTGAGGGACAGACACACTGACACAAGCCATTAGTCGTTATATAGACAACCCTCATCCCAAGCCTCTCTCTCTGGTACAACCCAACCCTCATCCCAAGCCTCTCTCTCTGGTACAACCCAACCCTCATCCTAAGCCTCTCTCTCTCCTTCAAAGCCTCACTCTCCGGCCAAATATCTTGTGTTCAGCCTCTCTCATCCCGAGCCTTTCTCTCCTACAAAGCCTCACTCTCATCCCAGGCCTGCCTCTCCCTCCCTCTGCACTAGCGGTATTTCAACATTTTCAGTGTTGCAGGTCCACATGAATTTGGGGAAGAGTTAGAGAAATTATGGAAGTCTTTATAATGTGTCCCATTTTCTCAACGTTGCTTCAGATCTTACAGTTGCACGTGCCGGGCTACCACAATAACCGCCACCTGATTGCCACTCTCCTGGAGGAGGAGGAAGAAGCCGATGTTGTGATAGTAAACATCACATGATGCATCACTAATGGTCATAAGATCAAACATTATGGCTACACATCCCGACAATCACCAGACTGTGTGTGGCACACCACGAAGGACGGAGTCGCCCGCCAGTCTTGTACGAAGCACAATACAATATCTCACTACTTCCTGCCGCTTTCAGTACTTTCTATCAGTCAAGATACTCACACTACGTACGTACGTACGTACATCGTTCTATTATCCTTTGTACATCTTCACAACTGGCGTTTTTCACCTTATCTGAATGAGTCAGATCAAATGGTTATCAAGGATACAGAACACATTACACTTGTCCACTGTCTTTGTCTTTCATACTCTATTTTTCATATTTGTTTGCCATTTCCCGCAAGAACAAGGTAGCGTCAGGAATAAGTGAATGAATCCTAGAGGGAAACTTAGCTGGGCTCCTTCCTCTATTCCTTCATTTGAAAAGTAATACAGAAGGGGAAGATTTCCAACCCCCCCAGTTCCCAACCCTCAGTCGCCTTCCATGATATGCAGAAGATACGTATGCAGATAAATAGACAGACAGACAGACATACAGACACACACACACACACACACACACACACACACACACACACACACACACACACACGGAGTAGCGCCGAGAATGGATAAAGGCAAGCAAGGTAAGAATATGTACATGTGTATATATATTCCTATGAGTCCACATGGAAAATGAAACACGAAAAGGTCCCAAATGCACTTTCGTGTAATAATCACATCATCAGGGGAGACACAAGAGAGAAATATAACAGTCAGTTGATATACATCGAAGAGACGTAGCTAGGACGCCATATGGTAAACATGTGATTGTCCAAGACAGACAACGAGTGTATCATAAACTTATCATTTTGCAAATTCTATCAACAACAAAGTTATCTAATTTGTAAAGACCATCGCTAATATTAAGATTATAATTCTTTGTGTATTTAATAAAAGAAGATTCAATGATATTTCTCGTGGTAATAGAGTCAGAGTTAATAACTGAGATGGCATTACTGCAGTCAGTACAATGATCATAGTTTTTAACGTGATTAAACAAGGCATTTGATTCTTGTCCCGTTCTTATACTATATTTATGTTGCTTAAGTCTCACAGAAAGATCCTTACCAGTCTGACCAACATAAAATTCATCACAATTTCCACATGGCACTTTATAGATGCAACCAAGATAATTTTCTGGTGAATTCCTGATTAAGATATTCTGTATAGTATTATTGTTGCTAAAGGGAACATTTAAGGCAACATCTAAGATGCGGCCCATCATCTAGGGCCGAAAGCAACTCAACATTCGCCCCCAGGTAGATAGTGGCACGTACCAGGAATCACTTAATTAACTAAACTAATACAACAACAACAACAACAACAACAAAGACAACAATAAAACAAATCAATGCCTCCAAAAATCTTTAACAGAACAAAATTGTGCACATTTGTATAAAATAACAAGAAAAACATTGCTACGTAATAGAATTGTACACATCGGTATAGAATAACAAGAAGAAAAACATTATCAAATAGCAAAAAAAGTCTATAAATGTTACAGCAAAACAACATAGTCATAAAATCAATAACAAAAATACTTATCTAAATAAAGACAAGAAACAGTAGATACAGAACATGTTTTGTTATATAACAAAGAATTCTCAAAACAATGCACATCAAACACAAGAAGAAATTCTTAACGAAGACAAAATAAAACAATTTAGAAAGATGCACATTAACAGCCCAGTCTGCAGTTCAGTGAAATTCTCTATTTCTTTTTCAACAGAGGAATGTGGTACATTACACAGAGGTAGCCAGTACGATGGTGTTGGGAATGGCTTGGTAAACGCCACTACTGCCTGCCTGTGGTCACTCCCTTCTGCATTACCACATGAAAATGGCCCAGGGTTTTCCTCAACACTGCTCATCTGATTTAGTTCAAATACAAGTTATAAATCACTATACTACAACTACAGCAACGAAACTAAACTCACTACAAAGTTATTAACTATAGAATACAAACGAAATAACATTATAAACACGAAAAGTATTGAAAACACACACACAGCGGAGCAAAGTCATCTTGCAATTAACTTTTAAATCAAAATGTCGGTGTTGATGTAGTGACGTCACAACGAGGCCGCCAGTAAAACCAGGCGATTAGAAAACTCGTTCTTGTGTGACACACAACTTTGCCACGATACCTCCGCTCTACCTCAACCAATTAGAAAACTCGTTCTTGTGTGACACACAACTTTGCCACGATACCTCCGCTCTACCTCAACCAATTTCCAGGATATTTTCGGAAGAAGCATATATTTTGTATTACATATGATTGTTAAATTATCAATATGCGATGAATATACCCTTTAACTCTCTCTCTCTCTCTCTCTCTCTCTCTCTCTCTCTCTCTCTCTCTCTCTCTCTCTCTCTCTCTCTCTCTCTCTCTCTCTCTCTCTCTCTCTCTCTCTCTCTCTCTCTCTCCCTCTCTCTCTCTCAAACACACACATGCACAGAGAGAGAGAGAGAGAGAGAGAGAGAGAGAGAGGAGAGAGAGAGAGAGAGAGAGAGAGAGAGAGAGAGAGAGAGAGAGAGAGAGAGAGAGAGAGACTGCACAACCATATTGCCTCCATATGTACTGAGACTCACAACAGCGATACGCCTTACTTGTATATGGTTCATTCAGACCAGACGAGCTTAGCCCACCTGGACAGACGTGAGATGAGACGCGGAATATGACGGTAACATTACCATGTCACGACAGCCACCGACCCACCGGTGCACCACGGATCAGGCGATGCAGAGACGGGCAGCATGATGACGACCCTGGCTGCACCTGGACACTGGGGACGTCCAACATGATGACGACCCTGGCTGCACCTGGACACTGGGGACGTCCAACATGATGACGACCCTGGCTGCACCTGGACACTGGGGACGTCCAACATGATGACGACCCTGGCTGCACCTGGACACTGGGGACGTCCAACATGATGACGACCCTGGCTGCACCTGGACACTGGGGACGTCCAACATGATGACGACCCTGGCTGCACCTGGACACTGGGGACGTCCAACATGATGACGACCCTGGCTGCACCTGGACACTGGGGACGTCCAACATGATGACGACCCTGGCTGCACCTGGACACTGGGCACGTCCAACATGATGACGACCCTGGCTGCACCTGGACACTGGGGACGTCCAACATGATGACGACCCTGGCTGCACCTGGACACTGGGGACGTCCAACATGATGACGACCCTGGCTGCACCTGGACACTGGGCACGTCCAACATGATGACGACCCTGGCTGCACCTGGACACTGGGGACGTCCAACATGATGACGACCCTGGCTGCACCTGGACACTGGGCACGTCCAACATGATGACGACCCTGGCTGCACCTGGACACTGGGGACGTCCAACATGATGACGACCCTGGCTGCACCTGGACACTGGGGACGTCCAACATGATGACGACCCTGGCTGCACCTGGACACTGGGCACGTCCAACATGATGACGACCCTGGCTGCACCTGGACACTGTGGACGTCCAACATGATGACGACCCTGGCTGCACCTGGACACTGGGGACGTCCAACAGCAGCAGATAATAATGTGGACGAGTCTGCCTCCGCTCGTCAACCACCACCTTACGCTGAAGCCTCATAATGACTGGATGGAGGAAGGTATGGCGATACACCGTCTGTTTACACTTCATGTTTCTCTCGGTTATAAAACTAAAACAAGAAAATAATACTAAGTTTTAGTATTTGTATTGTATGACTACAGTTAACCCTTGTGTTAGTAATACAGTGGCCGGAGTGGCTACTGTGACGTTGATGTAATATCCATTTGATAAATCTCTATCTATATATGACCTTCAGTCATAAAGACTGCACCACAAACCTTTCATTGCCTTGAAATCTTAAGAGAATCAATGTTAACCTTTGTATGTTTTATATATGATCCAGTGACTTTAACCCCAGCCACCGTTGTACACAGTCATATCCCTGATATGTGGACACCTGGAACGTTGTAGATAATTTATCATGAAGGTCCCAGTACTGTGTCCACGCCACACCCACCCCAACAAAGGGCGCCTGTGGACGACGATGACGAAGGGAGGCTCTTCAAGCAAACCTCATCATAAGTTTACAAGGACGATCTCTTTGTGTTTTCTGTCATCTACTAAGGAATATTTGTCAAGCGTTTGGTGTGTCCACAACTGTTTTATACCTTCGGAGTTATATTTCTTCCTCTTGTGTATCACTATCATTGACTCTCGGGTCGCATGAGTTTCACTACAACGAAATTCGCAGACGTTACTAAAGGTGAGACGTAAGACCACGTCAGGTAGTCAACAGATGCGACAACTTGACATAACTATCGTAAAATGGCACATTGGATTGTGTTTCCTGCTTGTTTAATTCTTGCTTTGTTTGCATTAACATTTGTCTATTGATTTATAGATTATGGCTGGAGGTAACCAAAGTCAACTCTTCATAATTAATGATGGTCTGTGGTAGGTTTACTCCCTACACCCATCATCCTTCTTGGTCCCAAATCTATTTCAGGCCACCCAGACCACTGGTGCCTTGTGGATGTACCAATGTGACCCTATGTTCGTACAATTGTTCTTAAGCCCGTTTCTTAGGCAGTGTTACCTTTGTGTTTTCTGAAAATTGTCTCCTTACCAGCGAGTATTGTAAGAAAATGGTTTAATAGTCTATCTTGCAACTGCATCAGCTACTACACATAATCAGAAAGTGTAAACATTCAGCGGTTCATGAATGCCAAGCGGTTGTTCAAGCCAGGCAAAATGTGTGGATGACCTTGACGGAGTAAGCAATGTGTTGATGAAGTTATGGCCAGTGGTGTGGCGAGGGAGGGTCTGGGCAGGCAGGACACGATTGAGTGATGTTTCGTATCGTCAAGCCTCATTCCTTCCCTTGTCTATGTTTTACTTTTGATGACATTCATAGAGAATGCAGCTAAGGAGTTACGTTTTCTATACACAACATAGATGCTATTCGTGTTTACAAAATCGTAGTTTACTTGCAAACGGTAAAATCACTCATATGTAGCTTTGCCAGGTTTCCTCCTAAATTTGTTCTCCATATTAGATTCATCATACGTCAACGTAACAACTTAAAACAGAGATGGTCACGAAGTACAAAGATTAAAAATGATGAAAGGCTTTGATAATCTCGATCTAACAAATTACCTAAGGCTAGATCTTCTGATCTAAGTCGTATTAATGGATGCAGTCTGGTGGGAAAACATTCTACCTTCACTGAGGCCAAGTGTTATTTGCTCAACCTAATTGTTAACATACAGACTGATGATTCCCCTGCAACTTCCATGGTATACACACTGACCAACTTGGCAAGTGGTACACCGAGTACAACGCCACACCTCCTGACTCCTTCCCAACCCACATGATGAAGGTCATGGACAACTTGTATGACCGCTACCTAACATTACCTGGACCCAAGATGACATTACAAATTATTGATAAATTCTATCTTGCTTGAGAGAACAAAATCTTTAATACTAAAGAATGATGGAAAGAAACAGCAAGATAATATCTTGGGGGATAAAGTGTGTCGATCACTGCAGACAAAATTGAGGATACAACATAGAATAGAGAATTTGTCTCTGATGATGCTCTTGCCTCCTCTGACGTCCACATGTTATC
Organism: Panulirus ornatus; assembly: GCF_036320965.1. Classification (NCBI taxonomy): domain Eukaryota; kingdom Metazoa; phylum Arthropoda; class Malacostraca; order Decapoda; family Palinuridae; genus Panulirus; species Panulirus ornatus. The sequence continues at coordinate 34,184,109 of NC_092281.1, forward strand.
CACATAAACACAGTACGTTACTACAGTACATACAGTAATATCAGTCGTAACAACACTATGTATGTAGTCGTGATTACCGTAACATGTGAGTGGCAAGATTGGATGACGTAACGTAACAATATCAGACTTCATCATTCTCAGTAGTTTAGGTGGATCATGTAATATTTTACGATGCTTCATGTTTTACCAGATGATAAAATGATGGTTGGTCTAATGACCTTCACAAGTCAGTGGTCATTAAATCCCACACAGCAACCAACCACTCAGGATGACCAGGAGGGAGCCACTTGGTGCAGACCAAGTGTACCAGCCTGGTGGAGAGGATCAACTGCTCCACCTCAGGATAAGAGCTGCTCAAGTTCTGTAGTGAGGGACACTCCAAGTGGCATGTGAAACTACCAGTCTTAGTTATAAACTACCGCCAGCCCGGCCGGTGGGTGGCTGTGGCCAACATGAACCCAGGGGCTACACACACACACACACACACACACACACACACACCGCCCACTGACCTGACCACCGGCCGGTGGGTGGCTGTGGCCAACATGAACCCAGGGGCTACACACACACACACACCGCCCACTGACCTGACCACCACCACTGTGACCTGACCACGTGTGGCATGTAGCTCATCCTTGGACAACATTAATCAAATACCTAGACAGAATTTTTATGTTACAGAAAAGACATTTCTTGATAGTAAACATAAGAAATGATGACGAAAGAAAAGGGACGCTATTAGAGGTAAATATTTTGTTAAAATATGAAATACTCCTCCTCAAACTAGCTCCCTGTACTGTATTTTCTTTTACATACCCAGAGGAAAATATATTCTGTGGTTAATCAACATAAATGTTCATGTTTAACAGGTTTTCTATTTCTGATAGTATTTCACTGATTCGGGTTTAAAGACCTTAGTTCTGAACAACCATTATAATGCAACACAATACCTTTTTATCATAAACAAATCATTTATCACAATAACCATTATGTTTGTACCAGAATCTTTACGTCCTCAATCACGTTTGTTAATATATAAGGAATTTTTCCGCCACATTTCAATACATAACATATATCTACACGTGTGTAAATATATGTATATGTTTTTATAAATTTTTCTTTGGCTTTTATAATTAAGGTGTAAGATATCCGTCTGAAGTAAATACTAGATAATATTATAGGTTATGTGTGTTTGTGTGTGTGTGTGTGTGTGTGTGTGTGTGTGTGTGTGTGAATGCACACAGGAGTGAAAACATATTTTACACTTACAAGGTTAAAAGACGGGGCAACACGAGTGTACAAATCCTTTCTCAAAAGACTCACGTGATAATGATTAAAGTAGTACACACACACACACACACACACACACACACACACACACACACACACACACACACACACACACAGAGCGGCGTCTTCAATTTTTGATGTAGATTGATTTCCTATCTTCGTTTCGTCTACGGAATTCTACATCTTCAGTTCAGCACACCATTGTGGTAATGAAGGGAAAGTCACCACATTCATAAGCCGAGTGCACGTAGCTTATCCCACCTCGTTAGAGAGAAAACTTACCTGTATTTGAATTAATGAACGGGAACAGAGAAAAATTTTTTTTACACATTTATTATACAACTATACAATTTATATTATATACATTACCACATTTCTTGCACTTTCCATCACAAATTTGCTGAGGTCATAACCTTATAGTTACCATTACCTTACAACCTTAAGGATGGTGGTCTACAACACCTCTAGATTGGTGGAGAAAACGAAAAGTTTCGTTTAACTATTAAGACCACAGAAATGCGGTAATTCCACTTCACTACCACTAACTACTAGTTATTTTACTTGTTGATTTTCACGGCTAAGATTTTCATCCTCTGAGCGAAGCCATACAATAATCGTCCTTATCTACTCTGAGCATTGGATAGCCTCCTGATGATCAAGATTGCTGTTTTGGTTGTCCGTTTCCCTTGTTACTGCTGCGCCTCACTGCACACCTTACATGAGTGCCTTCCACAGTATTAGGGACAGCTGCTGGGCCTCACTGTAGCTACTTCTGGGACGGTTGCCAATCTTCCTCGTATTCCCTCATGACCACAGCGCCAAACCGACTCCCGCCATCAGGCCGAAACGCACAAACATTTCTGACAAAATTGAGACAACCGCTTTCGCGTCAGTTTTGACACCAAGTGAATTTATACGACAATTACGTTCAAGATGCTTGGTTTTTCGTTCATGGATTGAACAGAAGCAACCAACGATGGTTGCTACTGCCCAATCCATGAAGTCCCCCCCACCACGGAAAGGTAACCAAGCTTCGGGGGGGATGGGTGTTTACCCTGACGCCAACGGAGAAACTCAATACAATATTTTTATTATAACTTTCCTTAATCTTGAAAAATGAATCAATCAGAGGGAAGAATAGCCCCAGCCATATGAAGATTGGCTAACCGAATCCTTGCGCAAAGTGATTTCTTTGACGGTTGCTTTATGGAAGGCACGGTGGCGTCGGAAGAGTTTCATTTTTTCTTTGAAGACGAAGGAAATTATCCCCGTGAATTTATGTATTTTTTCCTTGTGCGGGATAATGTTTCCATTTTTTTCTTTCTTTGTTTTTCAACGTCCCTACGTAGATATTATGTGTCATCCACTACTGGGAGAAAGCCAGACTTCCGCCAGATTAACGTAATCCTTGGCGAGGCGAAACTAAAGCTGTGTTGGTGTTGGTTCCTCAGTGATAACCCAAACACAAACACAAACACACCTCCAGTGTCCACTCTAGGGCCGTGTTCTCCTGCAGCACCAGCAGGAAGAAAGAACTCAGGTTCCTCACCAACTGAATCTTTTGGCACGGGGAGCGTGTGTCATCTCGACACGCCTTTTAACGCCCGTACGTGGTGCGGAGTGCAGTCTGTCTGTAACGTAGGACATGTCATGTGTTACTGGTCCCAGTCGGTCTAGAACGCTGGGCCTGACATGTGTTGGGGGACCAAGTCGGTCTTGAATGGTGGGCCTGACGTGTGTTCGGGGACCAAGTCGGTCTTGAATGGTGGGCCTGACAGGTCTTGAGACCTGCCATGTCTCCCTGAAGGTGGGCCTGACGAGTGGGGTGGGCTGCATTTCCTCATGGATGGTGGGTCTGGTAGGGAGTGTGGGCTGCAGTGCCACTTGAGTGGGCGAGGTCACTTGGTCAGCATCAGTGGGACGGTGAGGTTTCACTTTTGCACAGCGACCGTTGACGGAGAGTGGTGTCACGTCGGCAAGAAGTGCCTTCTTGTAGGAGGCATAGCAGGAGTACTGGATGACGGCAATCCCGCGGTGGTTCTCGTAGGTCGTGTAGGACTGCATGTCGAAGCGAACGATGTCGCCGAACTGCTTGAAGAATTCCCAGACGTTCGTCCTTGAGATTTTGTATGGAACGTTGACGACCCTGATGGTATACCGCTGCAGGACGGTTTGGAGAACCCCTTGCAACTGCTCGTTGGTGGGCACGATGACATGTATGTCGTCATCATCGCAGCCCAACTCATCTATATGTGGGAGTCGGGTCTCGTGTGGTGGACGGTCCAGCAAATCATCCTCATCGTGGAAAGGCAGGTAGGCCTGGTCAAGGAGGGCGACCCAGAGCACCTGCTGCTGCTCGACCACCTCCACAACTGAGCTTTTTGCAAAAACTTCCATGTTGAAGATACTATGATTACGTTGTGCACTTTACGAAGTAACCTCGGTTATCCTTGTACGTCCACAAATATAGTGAGTCTATATCGATATGGAAAAATATAGTAAGGTACCCCCATGCTCTAATATCCCACATAGAAATAAAAGCATAGTCGACTTCATACAAACAAAAGCATGTCGACTTCGGCGATTTTTAATGTAGAGACCATCTAAAATATTGTAGGTGGGTTAATGGTTGTTACATGGTGACCAGGGGTACAGGTGGATGGGACAGACTGGATATAGTGAAGATCGATAGGTGGGACAGACAGGGTATAGTGAATATCCATAGATGGGACAGACTGGGTACAGTGAAGATTGATAGATGGGACATACAGGGTATAGTGAATATCCATAGATGGGACAGACAGGGTACAGTGAAGATTGATAGATGGGACAGACAGGGTGTAGTGAAGATGCATACATGGGACTGACAGGGTACAGTGAAGATTCGTAGATGTGACAGACAGGGTATAGTGAAGATCCATAGATGGGACAGACAGGGTATAGTGAAGATTGATAGATGGGACAGGCTGGGTATAGTGAAGATCCATAGATGGGACAGATGGTATGGTATAGTGAAGATGTGCAGATGGGACACACATTATAATGAATTGATTGATAGGACAGACAGGGTATAGTGAAGATCCATAGATGGGACAGGCTGGGTGCTGGGTACAGTGAAGATCCATAAATGGAACAGAGGTTATAGTGAAGATGTGTAGACGGGACACACATTATAATGAATTGATTGATGGGACAGACAGGGTATAGTGAAGATTGATAGATGGGACAGGCTGGGTATAGTGAAGATCCATAGATGGGACAGAGGGCATAGTGAAGATGTGTAGATGGGACACACATTATAATGAATTGATTGATGGGACAGACAGGGTATAGTGAAGATCGATAGACGGGACAGACAGGATATAGAGAAGATCCATAGATGGGACAGGCTGGGTATAGTGAAGATCGATAGATAGGATAGACAAGGTATCGTGAAGATCGATAGATGGGACAGATAGGGTATAGTGAAGATCGATAGATGGGACAGACAGGGCATAGTGAAGATCGATAGATGGGGACAGACGTGTATAATGAAAATAAATAGATGGGACAGATTGGTTATAGTGATCGATAGATGGGACAGACTGGTTATATTGGCGATCGATAGATGGAAATGTTGGCACAAACAAACAATGGCCAGGTGGTCCTGAGTAGCAGATCTCTGTTACTTGCAGGCCAGAACTTAATGATGATGAGAGATAATGGTGTCTCCCTCTGTAGTGAACATGATGGTGAGAGATAATGGTGTCTCTCTCTGTAGTGAACATGATATTGAGAGATAATGGTGTCTCCCTCTGTAGTGAACATGACGGTGAGAGATAATGGTGTCTCCCTCTGCAGTGAACATGATGGTGAGAGATAATGGTGTCTCCCTCTGTTGTAAACATGATGGTGAGAGATAATGGCGTCTCCCTCTGTAGTGAACATGATGGTGAGAGATAATGGTGTCTCCCTCTGCAGTGAACATGATGGTGAGAGAAAATGGTGTCTCCCTCTGTAGTGAACATGATGGTGAGAGATAATGGTGTCTCTCTCTGTAGTGAACATGATGGTGAGAAATAATGGTGTCTCTCTCTGTAGTGAACATGATGGTGAGAGATAATGGTGTCTCTCTCTGTAGTGAACATGATGGTGAGAGATAATGGTGTCTATGATTCGGTACGTAGAACTCACATGAGATTAATCAGATATATGATTATGAGCAGAAAAAGATGTTATCTATGTGTGATATGCAAGAGGAGGAAAACTACTCCCACACATCACATTTTACACACATTTCCACAGGACAAAGAAAGGTAAGGGGTATTGCTGTGATGGAATCGGTAAGACATTAATAAATATAAACGTAGGATGGGATAAATCTAAGACAAGTAGATAACAAACAACCACATTTTTCTACAAACTCAACAAAGACAAAGGCGAATTTTTTAGATATCAAGAAGTACATACCATATTTCCCCAATACCTAAACTTTTGTAATTAAAGAAAAAAATATTCTTGAGCTTACTTATTGACGAGTCACTTATGCTAGTTAACTTTGTTTTCAAGCTCATTATTGTTAGAGTATTTCCCATCATCTCTTATCTGCATAATTACTTCATCAGGATCATTAGGCTTACCTGGACAAATTATAGGTTATGTATGTAAATATGTTGCTTTAATGTTAAAGAATGAAATATGTCCTGGTTGATATGGCATGATTGTTGATGAAATCGTCCAGTTGATTTGGTCCCTAACATTGTGTTTAATGTTACCTATATATGTTATTGCTCATAGTTGTCTCAAGTCGTCTGTACAATAATTCATCCTTGGGAAAAACATAAAAACAACAAGTTTTAGATTATTTTCTTTTTTTAAACTGAAAACTCACTGTAAAGTTTTCGTCAACAAACAGACAGCCAGACAGCGCAAGGGTAATTAGTACCACCAGCTGTTGACAACGTGCACAATTAAAGCAGCCATTGCTCACGCGAGATTACTCCTGCTTTCCTGTTTTTCTTATATAGTCTTTGTATCACTACGTAAACACACACACACACACACACACACACACACACACACACACACACACACACACCATTATATTTCCACTACAAGCTACATTACACTCTCCACTAGAGGCAATTCTGCCTAGTGTACACCCTCTACCGTAACCTGCCATCTTCACTATATTGATGTTTCATCTTCATTACACTAGTTCTTCAACTTCACTATGTTAATGTATCATCTAGGATATCAAATCAATGAGGAAACGAGAGTCGACTATATTTTTGTGTGGTTTCACTATATTGTTGCAAGTGCTGGTCTATGAAAGTTTACTTCGTCAAGTAAATCACTCATCTCACCAGATCGCAGAAATGACTCACGTCCGCGCTGCCCATCGGTACCCTGGCAAGGAATCCTTCCTTGAATTTTTCGAGGCTCACATCCAGCAAACCGGGGCTGTTAAAGATTGTATAAGCCGAACTGAGCTATATTTGCGATACTGTGAATTCTGCGAAGGGTTCGGGTACGAGAAAGCTGCCGTCCTGAACGTCGGAAGAACACTGGGACGGTGGGGCATCAAGGCAGATCGCAGACTTGGAGGACGCAACGGCCGCCACCAGGAGTACGCCTACACCAGAATTGCCTGGTTGTCCAGCAGTGAGGGCCTGGCCCAGGGAGGAAAGCGGTGCCTTCCAGAATGCCAAAGGCCTTCCAGGAAGAGATCACGTCTGGATATCGAACCCGTGCACGAGAGAGTAGTGGTGAAGATCCAGACTCGGCATCAAGATGATGATGACCTGTGCGAAGGCGGACCCAGCGAGGAAACTGGTGTAGTTGACACAGGAGCAGCCGCCATCCCCATCAATGTTTCTTTGGCTCCCACCAAACAACGGGGCAAAGTGATGCCTACCACTGAATTGGTGACCTTCATCCCCTACTTCTATGGGGATGAATCAGGCCTGGTGGATCCCGACGTACTCGTACTGGTCGTCGATGAAGACCCTGATGTGTCCGTAGCTGCAACTGGAGGATCAGCAGCACCTGCAGCAGCAGCCGACCCTAAAGCTGAAGCGGCCGTGTTGAAGATTAAAGTCCACACCACCAACATTCATCCCTGAAATTCCTTGAACCTTAAGTTCCCGTCGCTGAGGTTGGAGAAGCTGCTCCTCCTCCAGCAGTCGACCCTGTTATACCCGGTCCTAAGAAGACACTTTCCATGGCAAAAGTTTTCATTCAGTTGCAAACTATTGACAAACTATTGTACGAATGAAGCGGTTACCATAAAGGAACAGATCGTTAGGAAAAGTTCCTAACATTTATGAATCCCATCCATAGGGATGAAAAAAAAAATAAGAAAAATACATCCATTCTGTTGGGTGCCATAAACATGGCACAAATGGACCCTAAGTCGAACTGCTGACCTCCTAGTGGTAGGGTCCGGGCAACTTTGAGGGAACATTAACCCTCAAAGGCTAACAGCAGTCGCACAAAAACAATAAAGATTAATCATTATTAGTCATTTACAATAATCATAGACGATGGTTATAGCCTCGCCTATCTATCATCTCATTCGCTGTGAACGAAATCAGGATCGACTCTGATTGCACCTACATCTATCAGTTTTCCTATTTATTCAACAATCTGAGATTAATGTCGAAGTGAATGAATGAATTCCAGTTTGGACTGAAATACTTAGCCCCGTTTTTGCACTTTCCTTCACCATTTGTCCAACATTCATTCCCCTTAAGAATCTACGAACTAACTTCAGAGTTGCATTACAAACATATGAAACATGTCACCAACTCACTGTTTTGTTCACATTTCTAATTATATTACATCTGTCAGTTTCTAACTGCGATCATCGGATGATTATCTTTATATATTTGCTGCTGTTCAAGTTCCTTCACGAGAATAATAAACCAGACCTTGTTTTCATCATGTAACATGCAGTTCAAGAAGAAAGTCTATCGATGAGAAAAATCCAATGGCATAAATTCAATTAATTAGATTACACGCAGAATATTCGCCCTTCTTGCCCAACACCATTTCAGAAGTAATGGTTGCTCCAACATCGGCAGTTGAGACAAAGAAAGAAAAACAAAAATATGTTCAGTAAAACTATATTAGTACAAAGACAATGTATCGTATGTACCGATATGAAAGATGATATATAGTCTTTTTTTTTTTTTTTCCAAAAGAAGGAACAGAGAAGGGGGCCAGGTGAGGGTATTCCCTCAAAGGCCCAGTCCTCTGTTCTTAACGCTACCTCGCTATCGCGGGAAATGGCGAATAGTATAAAAAATATATATATATATATATATATATATATATATATATATATATATATATATATATATATATACAGCTCAGATTGGGGTATATAAATGTGTGTTGATGTAACCAGGGTGAAAAAAAAGGAGAGATAGGTAGTATGTTTGAGGAAAGGAACCGGTTTATGTAAATCCATTCCGCTTTAGGGAAAAGAAGTTTAAGAGATCCTATACAGGTATATAAAGTTATTGTATTGGCATCCCTTTAAGCTTGATATTTTTACTTACTGTAACTAGTTCCAACAATTAAAATAATATTCAGCATTGTGATTTAAGTGACTGAATTTAGGATGCATTTGGATCTGTCAAAAATTGTATTTAGCAAATACTTCATATTTCAATTGACCCGTTCTGTATCTTTATTCATTTCATCTGAGTTTTATCACCTTTCTATTACTGTTTAATATCAACAGTAGCCCGTCTACGTAGTTGGGGCTCTGAAGCAAAGGAAACTTTTTCTAGCCTAGGTTAGGTTAGCATCTAAACCAAACCTAAATGACCTTACCTTAGAAATATGTTCAGACAGTACCTTCTGAAAATATTTCTTAAGGTAAGGTCGTGGGGATTAGTTTAGGTGCTAACTAAACCTTGGCTAGAAAAAGTTTGCTTTAAAGCCACAACTAGTTGAAAGGCCTACTTTAAGTGGTGATATTGAAATCGATTTGCTCCAGTGTGCCCCTCCGTCCGTTTGTTTTATGTCCATCTAAAGATACATACATTCAATTTTTGATGTAGATTGATTTCCTATCATAGTTTCATCTACGGAATTCTACTTCGGTTCAGCACACCATTGTGGTAATGAAGGGAAAGTCACCACATTTACAAGCCGAGTCGACGTTGCTTATCCCACCTCGTTAGAGAGAAAACTTACCTGTATTTGAATTAATGAGCGGGAACAGAGAAGACAAAATTTTGATAGTTTATTATACAACTATATGATTTATATTATATACATTACCACATTTTCTGCACTTTCCATCACAAATTTGCTAAGGTCATAACCTTGTAGTTACCATTACCTTACAACCTTAAGGATGATGGCCTACAACACCTCTAGATTGATGGAGAAAACGAAAAGTTTCGTTTTACTATTAAGACCACAGAAATACGGTAATTCCACTTCACTACCACTAACTACTAGTTATTTTACTTGTTGATTTTCACGGCTAAGATTTTCATCCTCTGAGCGAAGCCATACAATAATCGTCCTTATCTACTCTGAGCATTGGATAGCCTCCTGATGATCAAGATTGCTGTTTTGGTTGTCCGTTTCCCTTGTTACTGCTGCGCCTCACTGCACACCTTACATGAGTGCCTTCCACAGTATTAGGGACAGCTGCTGGGCCTCACTGTAGCTACTTCTGGGACGGTTGCCAATCTTCCTCGTATTCTCTCATGACCACAGCGCCAAACCGACTCCCGCCATCAGGCCGAGACGCACAAACATTTCTGACTAAATTGAGACAACCGCTTTCGCGTCAGTTTTGACACCAAGTGAATTTATACGACAATTACGCTCAAGATGCTTGGTTTTTCGTTCATGGATTGAACAGAAGCAACCAACGATGGTTGCTACTGCCCAATCCATGAAGTCCCCCCCACCACGGAAAGGTAACCAAGCTTCGGGGGGGATGGGTGTTTACCCTGACGCCAACGGAGAAACTCAATACAATATTTTTATTATAACTTTCCTTAATCTTGAAAAATGAATCAATGAGAGGGATGAATAGCCCCAGTCATATGAAGATTGGCTAACCGACTCCTTGCACATTGTGTAGAAAGTGATTTCTTTGAGGGTTGCTTTATGGAAGGCACGGCTGGCGTCGGAAGAGTTTCATTTTTTCTTTGAAGACGAAGGAAATTATCCCCGTGAATTTATGTATTTTTTTTTGGACTGGATAATGTTCCCATTTTTTTTCTTTGTTTTTCAACTTCCCTATGTAGATATTATGTGCCATCCACTACTGGGAGAAAGCCAGACTTCCGCCAGATTAACATAATCCTTTGCGAGGCCAAACTAAAGTTGTCTTGGTGTTGGTTCCTCAGTGATAACCCAAACACAAACACAAACACACCTCCAGTGTCCACTCTAGGGCCGTGTTCTCCTGCAGCACCAGCAGGAAGAAAGAACTCAGGTTCCTCACCAACTGAATCTTTTGGCACGGGGAGCGTGTGTCATCTCGACACGCCTTTTAACGTCCGTACGTGGTGCGCAGTGCAGTCGGTCTGTAACGTAGGACATGTCATGTGTTATTGGTCCCAGTCGGTCTAGAACGCTGGGCGTGACATGTGTTGGGGGACCAAGTCGGTCTTGAATGGTGGGCCTGACAGGTGGGGTGGGCTGCATTTCCTCATGGATGATGGGTCTGGTAGGGAGTGTGGGCTGCAGTGCCACTTGAGTGGGCGAGGTCACTTGGTCAGCATCAGTGGGACGATGAGGTTTCACTTTTGCACAGCGACCGTTGACGGAAAGTGGTGTCACGTCGGCAAGAAGTGCCTTCTTGTAGGAGGCATAGCAGGGGTACTGGATGACGGCAATCCCGCGGTGGTTCTCGTACGTGGATGCAGCCAGGATACTTCTCCGTGGTGGGGCTCGCTTCGTGGTTGGTGGATGTGGCCCTCCCCGCCACATGGTCACAGTGGTTGACCTATTTTACGTCAACACATTACGAAGTCAACCTTCACCAAATCCATATGGCGTTCATACCAGCTTCACCCATATTCCATTTCCTCCAATTCCACTTCTGGGTATTCCACCTCCATATCCACACAGCCAAATTCCACTCCATCCATGACTTCCACGTCCGGGTATTCCACCAATTCCACTCCATCCATCTCTTCAACGTCTGGGTATTCCACCTCCATATCCACACAGCCAAATTCCACTCCATCCATCACTTCCACGTCTGGGTATTCCACTTCCATGTCCAAACAGCCATAGCCCATGTCAAATACATGGACATATTCAAATTCCATCTCCTGGGCAAAGCAGGATCGTCCTACCTCCTTGGTGAACATTATTATATTGAAGTGTTCGAAGAAAGGTTGAGGGAGCTTGCAAGGCGGAGCAGAGATGTTCACTCGACAGAGGTCACAGCTCAAATGATGCTCTCAGTCCCGGCTCACGTCCTTATATAACCTGGGAACTGATCATATCCTAGCATAGCTTAATATAGAGAAGTCTAATATAGTGAAGTCAATACTTTAATACAGTTAAGTTTATTCCTCAATAGTTTAATACATGTGCCTCACAACAGTTCCTTCACCCGTACACTGTCCCATCACAGAACACAAGGATTGTCATTATAATTCGTTTTTATCAGCAGAAATTAGATTAAAGTGACTAAAGATAAGTGGTTTAATATGTTATGTGTGTTCTCTGTCATAATCAAGATGGCCATCTACCCTGATGTGTAAAGAAAGCATCAATTTTGCCGAGGCTGTGGTGAAGATAAGAACACAAGATATGATAATGTGGTCATACTATGGTGTAGTCAAGATGTTGTGTTAGAACTATGTAGTGAAGATGGGAGTGTAGTGAAGAGGAGGATTTAGTGAAAATATATATGTTTCTTCACGCTGAGCCATTCCATATAGATGAATATATCTATAATCTAATTGCGGTAGATTACCATATGACTTTAACGGCACCAGCCAGCAGGAAAAATGTTGGATATAGGAGTGACTGAATATTTTGTCGGGTACAGAAATGATTGAATATTTGGTACGATCGATCAAAATGCTTTTTATAATAGGCAAATATTTTCTGATTTTTCAAATGATTTTTTCCATCTGTTGGAACTGGTGTAAGTAATTAAAGATATGAAAACCGATGGAAAAGTTCAGTTTAACGCTTTTACGAATGTCTTGCTGCGTGTTTGGGAAGAGCAGTAAACTACAGGAATATATTGGTCTAATGTCCCCTAGTCGTCCAACAGCAGATATTGTATGGTCTGAGACATTATTTCTGGTGGAGGTGGATTCTCTTCGGCATTGCGTAAATCGCTTCCACAAACTTGCGCCATTTTGCACAAATACAGATCCGATATGATGCATTTCCCAGCTCTGTTACGTTATGGACCCTATTCATCCTAGCCTAACCTAGCCTAAATAAAAAGGTGTGGAATAATGTGCAACATTTCTCCTTCACTGCAAGTGATAATAAACCTAGGCTATACAGCAACCAGGAACGTCCATATTTGTCTAACTTCTCACATGTCTGTGTCATCTGTCTGCAAACATGTCGACCATTACCATGAGGGCAATTGCGGCTTTTGATTTTGAATATCACACGTTTCCTCTCTGCCCTGAGATCTTCATACTTAAATAAAATGGTGGGCCGTAAGAAATATATGTCCATCGAAGGTCAACTATATGGCTTAGTTCCATCATCAGTTTCTAAAAAAAACTGAAAAGGTGAGGTCCCACCGAGATTCGAACTCGGATTGCTGGATTTAGAGTCCAGAGTGCTAACCCTTACACCATGGGACCTGATAAGAAAAGATGTGATTTCATCTAAATGTTTTACATATAATCAACCAGAGGCCATTCCTCCCTCCCTGCCTGCAGGGTTCAAGGTTTTCTAGAAGGTTCTCGAAGATTCTGGGTAGGAACTGCCATTGAGAGGACGTAGTTATACGTATCATTAATGATATTGTTGTTGACTTTCTGATTTAGAAAGATACATAGATAGACAGATATATAGATAGATAGGTAAAACCCAGATATTAGATAGATCGATAGATACGTAAGGTTGTATATGTCAACTTTCACAGAAATCATTGATATCTGCGTTATTCTGCAAGAAATACATGTACATGGATGTAGTGATGATATGGGTTAGGTATAAGACCAGTCGTGTTGAGATTGTAGTGAATGTGACCATTGACTTCAACCTTAATGGTGTAGTGAAGATAAAGTTGTAGTGAAGATAAATCTTGAAGTGACTCATAAGGTTGTTGTGAGTACAAGGATGCATCGTAAATGAGTCCTTCCTACCTGAAAGTCAACAATTACAAAATTGATCAAGTATAACATCCTCGGACAACCAACTACAAACACCAACCATAGAGTGAACCTGACTGTCACCTAACGACGACCTCTCAAAGGTAATGATCTTACCAGAATCTTCGAGAACCTTCTAGAAAACCTTGAACCCTGCAGGCAGGGAGGGAGGAGTGGCCTCTGGTTGATTATATGTAAAACATTTAGATGAAATCACATCTTTTCATATCAGGTCCCATGGTGTAAGGGTTAGCACTCTGGAATCTAAATCCAGCAATCCGAGTTCGAATCTCGGTGGGACCTCATCTTTTTAGTTTTCTTATATATAGAATAATTGGGTTATCATCACCAGCCAGACGCCCTTCCTCCCTCCTTGCCTGCAGAGTTCATAGTTTTCTGGAAGGTTCTAGAAGATTCTGGTGAGATGATTGCCATTGAGAGGACGTTGTTATACTTCATATATCAATGATTTTATTATTGTTGACTTTCAGATAAAGATAGATAGATAGATAGATAGATACATAGTTAGATTGATAGACTGATAGAGCGATATTTAGATAGGTATATAGATAGATAAGTTTCATCAATACTGTATCTTACGCCATCTCCTGTTGCTGGACATATGTTCAACCAGCATTGGGCAAACCTCCAGTAGACCTTAATGTAAAGCAAGATAATAACAAAACCTGCAATAAAAGAATACGATCAACTCCCCAGTGCAGAAATATTGTGACCAGAAAGTCTTCTAGCAAGATGTCAGACGCTTCCACGGGAATCACAAACATATCATTAAATATCTGAAAGTCAACAATAACAAAACTAATGATGATAATGAAACTATAACAAGAAAAATGATAAACATATGGAAAATAGCGTTCTAGATTATGCCTCTACAAAACAAACTTTAACGAAAACTGTGAAAAGAAATACCCATCTGGCTGATACGACACAGTAAAAGGACCATCCCACAACCAACTCTAAACTGAACCTGACTGTCCCCTAACAACGTCCTCTCAATGGTATTTATCTTACCAGAATCTCGTAGAACTTTCCAGAAAATCAAGATCTCTGCATGCAAGGAGGGAGGAATGGCCTCTGGCTGCTGATGATAACCATATTATTCTATATATATACTTTTACCTACAATCGAAGGTTGACCGGCTAGCCCAAGTGGCTACAGAGGTTGTATCCATGAAAGAAACGGACCTACCAGCAGACGAATTCGGTTGGCAGGTTGTATGGAAGAAGAGGAAAAAGAAGGTTGCCCAACCAGCCCAACCAGAAGGGTGTAGCAAAGAAATGAAAGAAGGCTGCCCAACCAACCTGGGTGGTAGTAAGGATGGCTGCTCCACAACCCCAGGTCGTTAGGCAGACTGTTGCCATGGAAGAAAGGAAGGCTGCTCGTCCACCAGCCCAGGTACCGAGTGAGCGTGTAGCTATGCTGGCTGACCCACCAGCCCGGGTAGATAGCTACGCCCAGATGGCTATGTCGGGTGCAGCAAAGAAGCAAACCCCACAACTACTCCACGAGGTTTGGAAGCCTGCACCCAAAAAGATGAAGACGAAGGTTGCCACACTACCCAATGCATCACCACATGTCTAGAAAGGGGAAAGGTGGACAGAATGGCTGGAGGTCCCACTCCAACAACAAAATCACCTTAGGAGCCAAGTTCCATCCATTATTGAAAACATATATATATATATATATATATATATATATATATATATATATAAATATATATATATATATATATATATATATATATATATATATATATATATATATATATATATATATATATATATATATATATATATATATATATATATATAGATAGATATATATATATATATATATATATATATATATATATATATATATATATATATATATATATATATATATATATATATATATATATATATATATATATATATATATATATATATATATATATATATATATATATATATATATATATATATATATATATATATATATATATATATATACAAACTACATTGCAACTTACATATAAATAGAATCATCAAGCTTCACTATATTAGCTTTACTATATTTAAATATAAACAAGGTCTAACCGAGGTTACTTGGTTGAGCAAGACGTGAGAATATCATCAAATGGGCCTCCAGCCCTGGGTTCAAATTGTCGTTCAGACGTATTTCGAGTTCAGTGCTGATACAGGACCATTGATTAGAGGACTACCTTGTGAGTCTGTGTAACTTCGCCTGACCCAATCCAATCCAATTCAATGGCTTTCTGTTACTACAAACGGGATTACAAAGGAAAGGCTTCCTTTGTTAGTTTCATGAATACCTTCGTTCAAATGAAGGGAAAGACTATTACTATGAAGCGGTACCTTATCAGCAGGAAAGAGCTGCAGCAACGGTATGAAAGTTACTGCAAGATACATAACGAGCCCGTGGCTTCCAACGTAAACATCGGCCGCCATTTGGGTTCCCTCGGCATCATGTGTGACACCAAGATTGGACCCGTTGGGAAACAGGAACGATACTATTCTGGTATCATGTGGCTCGATGGCGCAGGATCACCAACTGAAATGCAAAGAAAATGGAGAAAGCCGCCCAAACGTATCATGAAGGCCGTGCAAGAGAAGATCGAGAGGAATCGATTGAGAGACGATATCGCTCACAGTATATTGAAATTTATACCCAAGACTTCCCCTGATCTCCAGACACAGCCAGTCACAGAGACCACCAGCCCCGCTTCCCAGACACAGCAAGTCACAGAGACCACCAGCCCCGCTCCCCAGACACAGCAAGTCACAGAGACCACCAGCCCCGCTCCCCAGACACAGCCAGTCATAGAGACCACCAGCCCCGCTTCCCAAACACAGCCAGACACACAGCCCACCAGCCCCGTCCCACACACAGAGCCACAAGATCCTGATATTGAGGAAGCAAATGAATTTCTCGATGATTTTTTGCTTTCACTGGAGAAGAACTGATGAGTTCCTTATAGACAAGACAAAATGTTCAAAAAAGAATCTATATAAGTTCACTTATGGAGTGAGATCTTTGACGGAGCTGTGCTGCCTATAGCACAGCCTACCAAAGGGTGATCTTTGCTGTCGTGCAGTAACCTCATGAGGGCGGAGTCCGGCTACACTTTCTTTACCGAGGAAAAGATCTTTGCACTAATAGACAACTGTCCTAGCAACACTTATATGAGATGAATAGATGGATGCTCTAATGATCGAAAATAAACAAGTGTTAGAAGGACTGACATCTATATACATTTGGTTAGCCAATATTCATATGGCTGGGGCTATTCTTCCCTCTGATTGATTCCTTTTTCAAGATTAAGGAAAGTTATAATAAAAATATTGTATTGAGTTTCTCCGTTGGCGTCAGGGTAAACACCCATCCCCCCCGAAGCTTGGTTACCTTTCCGTGGTGGGGGGGACTTCATGGATTGGGCAGTAGCAACCATCGTTGGTTGCTTCTGTTCAATCCATGAACGAAAAACCAAGCATCTTGAGCGTAATTGTCGTATAAATTCACTTGGTGTCAAAACTGACGCGAAAGCGGTTGTCTCAATTTTGTCAGAAATGTTTGTGCGTTTCGGCCTGATGGCGGGAGTCGGTTTGGCGCTGTGGTCATGAGGGAATACGAGGAAGATTGGCAACCGTCCCAGAAGTAGCTACAGTGAGGCCCAGCAGCTGTCCCTATTACTGTGGAAGGCACTCATGTAAGGTGTGCAGTAAGGCGTAGCAATAACAAGGAAACGGACAACCAAAACAGCAACCTTGATCATCAGGAGGCTATCCAATGCTCAGAGTAGATAAGAACGATTATTGTATGGCTTCGCTCAGAGGATGAAAATCTTAGCCGTGAAAATCAACGTCAAATAACTAGTAGTTAGTGGTAGTGAAGTGGAATTACCACATTTCTGTGGTCTTAATAGTAAAACGAAACTTTTCGTTTTCTCCATCAATCTAGAGGTGTTGTAGACCACCATCCTTAAGGTTGTAAGGTAATGGTAACTTCAAGGTTATGACCTCAGCAAATTTGTGATGGAAAGTGCAGGAAATGTATTAATGTATATAATATAAATCATATAGTTGTATAATAAACTATCAAAATTTTGTCTTCTCTGTTCCCGTTCATTAATTCAAATACAGGTAAGTTTTCTCTCTAACGAGGTGGGATAAGCTACGTCGACTCGGCTTGTAAATGTGGTGACTTTCCCGTCATTACCACAATGGTGTGCTGAACCGAAGAAGTAGAATTCCGTAGATGAAACTATGATAGGAAATCAATCTACATCAAAAATTGAATGTATGTATCTTTAGATGGACATAAAACAAACGGACGGAGGGGCACACTGGAGCAAATCGATTTCAATATCACCACTTAAAGTAGGCCTTTCAACTAGTTGTGGCTTTAAAGCAAACTTTTTCTAGCCAAGGTTTAGTTAGCACCTAAACTAATCCCCAAGACCTTACCTTAAGAAATATTTTCAGAAGGTACTGTCTGAACATATTTCTAAGGTAAGGTCATTTAGGTTTGGTTTAGATGCTAACCTAACCTAGGCTAGAAAAAGTTTCCTTTGCTTCAGAGCCCCAACTACGTAGACGGGCTACTGTTGATATTAAACAGTAATAGAAAGGTGATAAAACTCAGATGAAATGAATAAAGATACAGAACGGGTCAATTGAAATATGAAGTATTTGCTAAATACAATTTTTGACAGATCCAAATGCATCCTAAATTCAGTCACTTAAATCACAATGCTGAATATTATTTTAATTGTTGGAACTAGTTACAGGAAGTAAAAATATCAAGCTTAAAGGGATGCCAATACAATAACTTTATATACCTGTATAGGATCTCTTAAACTTCTTTTCCCTAAAGCGGAATGGATTTACATATACCGGTTCCTTTCCTCAAACATACTACCTATCTCTCCTTTTTATTCACCCTGGTTACATCAACACACATTTATATACCCCAATCTGAGCTGTATATATATATATATATATATATATATATATATATATATATATATATATATATATATATATATATATATATATATATATATATATATATATTTTTTTTTTCATACTATTCGCCATTTCCCGCGATAGCGAGGTAGCGTTAAGAACAGAGGACTGGGCCTTTGAGGGAATACCCTCACCTGGCCCCCTTCTCTGTTCCTTCTTTTGGGAAAAAAAAAAAAAAAGACTATATATCATCTTTCATATCGGTACATACGATACATTGTCTTTGTACTAATATAGTTTTACTGAACATATTTTTGTTTTTCTTTCTTTGTCTCAACTGCCGATGTTGGAGCAACCATTACTTCTGAAATGGTGTTGGGCAAGAAGGGCGAATATTCTGCGTGTAATCTAATTAATTGAATTTATGCCATTGGATTTTTCTCATCTATAGACTTTCTTCTTGAACTGCATGTTACATGATGAAAACAAGGTCTGGTTTATTATTCTCGTGAAGGAACTTGAACAGCAGCAAATATATAAAGATAATCATCCGATGATCGCAGTTAGAAACTGACAGATGTAATATAATTAGAAATGTGAACAAAACAGTGAGTTGGTGACATGTTTCATATGTTTGTAATGCAACTCTGAAGTTAGTTCGTAGATTCTTAAGGGGAATGAATGTTGGACAAATGGTGAAGGAAATTGCAAAAACGGGGCTAAGTATTTCAGTCCAAACTGGAATTCATTCATTCACTTCGACATTAATCTCAGGACATTTCAATGCCTGAGATTTACATGATACAGAAAATCTTCAAACAAGGACGATAGACAGATAGATAGATGGTTGAATAAATAGGAAAACTGATAGATGTAGGTGCAATCAGAGTCGATCCTGATTTCGTTCACAGCGAATGAGATGATAGATAGGCGAGGCTATAACCATCGTCTATGATTATTGTAAATGACTAATAATGATTAATCTTTATTGTTTTTGTGCGACTGCTGTTAGCCTTTGAAGGTTAATGTTCCCTCAAAGTTGCCCGGACCCTACCACTAGGAGGTCAGCAGTTCGACTTAGGGTCCATTTGTGCCATGTTTATGGCACCCAACAGAATGGATGTATTTTTCTTATTTTTTTTTCATCCCTATGGATGGGATTCATAAATGTTAGGAACTTTTCCTAACGATTTGTTCCTTTATGGTAACCGCTTCATTCGTACAATAGTTTGTCGATAGTTTGCAACTGAATGAAAACTTTTGCCATGGAAAGTGTCTTCTGAGGACCGGGTATAACAGGGTCGACTGCTGGAGGAGGAGCAGCTTCTCCAACCTCAGCGACGGGAACTTAAGGTTCAAGGAATTTCAGGGATGAATGTTGGTGGTGTGGACTTTAATCTTCAACACGGCCGCTTCAGCTTTAGGGTTGGCTGCTGCTGCAGGTGCTGCTGATCCTCCAGTCGCAGCGACGGACACATCAGGGTCTTCATCGACGACCAGTACGAGTACGTCGGGATCCACCAGGCCTGATTCATCCCCATAGAAGTAGGGGATCAAGGTCACCAATTCAGTGGTAGGCATCACTTTGCCCCGTTGTTTGGTGGGAGCCAAAGAAACATTGATGGGGATGGCGGCTGCTCCTGTGTCAACTACACCAGTTTCCTCGCTGGGTCCGCCTTCGCACAGGTCATCATCATCTTGATGCCGAGTCTGGATCTTCACCACTACTCTCTCGTGCACGGGTTCGATATCCAGACGTGGTCTCTTCCAGGAAGGCCTTTGGCATTCTGGAAGACACCGCTTTCCTCCCTGGGCCAGGCCCTCACTGCCGGACAACCAGGCAATTCTGGTGTAGGCGTACTCCTGGTGGCGGCCGTTGCGTCCTCCAAGTCTGCGATCTGCCTTGATGCCCCACCGTCCCAGTGTTCTTCCGACGTTCAGGACGGCAGCTTTCTCGTACCCGAACCCTTCGCAGAATTCACAGTATCGCAAATATAGCTCAGTTCGGCTTATACAATCTTTAACAGCCCCGGTTTGCTGGATGTGAGCCTCGAAAAATTCAAGGAAGGATTCCTTGCCAGGGTACCGATGGGCAGCGCGGACGTGAGTCATTTCTGCGATCTGGTGAGATGAGTGATTTACTTGACGAAGTAAACTTTCATAGACCAGCACTTGCAAAAATATAGTGAAGCCACACAAAAATATAGTAGACTCTCGTTTCCTCATTGATTTGATATCCTAGATGATAGATTAACAGAGTGAAGTTGAAGTACCAGTGTAGTGAAGATGAAACATCAATATAGTGAAGATGGCAGGTTACGGTAGAGGGTGTACACTGGGCAGAATTGCCTCTAGTGGAGAGTGTAATGTAGCTTGTAGTGGAAACATAATGACATCAATGATGGTGTGTGTGTTTGTGTGTGTGTGAGTGTGTGTGTGTGTGTGTGTGTGTGTGTTTGTGTGTGTTTGTGTGTAGCGATACAAAGACTATATAAGAAAGACAGGAAAGCAGGAGTAATCTCGCGTGAGCAATGGCGGCTTAATTGTGCACGTTGTCAACAGCTGGTGGTACTAATTACCCTTGTGCTGTCTAGCTGTCGGTTTGTTGACGAGAACTTTACAGCGAGCTTTCAGTTTGAAAAAAGAAAAAAGAAAATAATCCAAAACTTGTTTTTCATGTTTTTCCCAAGGATAAAGTATTGTACGGACGACTTGAGACAACTATGAGCAATAACATATATAGGTAACATTAAACACAATGTTAGGGACCAAATCAACTGGACGGTTTCATCAACAATCATGCCATATCAACCAGGACATATTTCATTCTTTAACATTAAAGCAACATATTTACATACATATCCTGCAATTGGTCCACGTAAGCCTAATGATCCTGATGAAGTAATTATGCAGATAAGAGATGATGGGAAATACTCTAACAATAATGAGCTTGAAAACAAAGTTAATTAGCATAAGTGACTCGTCAATAAGTAAGCTCAAGAGTATTTTTTTCTTTAATTACAAAACTGTAGGTATTGAAGAAATATGGTATGTACTTCCTGATATCTAAAACCTTCGCCTTTATCTTTGTTGAGTTTGTAGAAAAATGTGGTTGTTTGTTATCTATTTGTCTTGGATTTATCCCATCCTTGTTTTGCTGCAACATAATTTGATGTCTTACTTTATATTTCCATAGATTATTATATTTTTGAATGTTAGTGCTTGTTCTATTGGTGTCATTAACTACATAATCTTATATAAGTATACACTTTATTCATAATTTGCATATATTATTTTCTTTGCCTTTTATCTAATAATGTAAGATGTAAAATCTATGATTTTTATCTCCTATTATACGTTAATCTGTTGTTGGATGGACAGCCTAGTCTATATGTCATTTTCATATATGAAAACTTCAATATTTTCTAGTTCTCTTTCTCTTTTCTTTACTTATATTATCTTAGCCTTGCATTTTCTTCATTGTATTTTATTGTTTTTGTGTGATATTTCTATATCACATATTACATGGGCAACATCTTTGGTTGGTTTCATCTTTGTGTTACGGGAATTTTGTTGTGTGCATATATTGTTATCCTCGTCTGGTATTTAGTTTTGTTTATTCCTTATTTTCACACTAAGTTAAGAGAAATTTCTCCCATTTACCCATTACTCACCAGTACCATCAGTTCAGTATACTAATATTAAACACAGACCACCACTACGCCATACCGTGTTGTGATGAGACCTGAGGTCAGGTTAGCCTCGCCCTAATTATTGGCATAATGATTAATCTCTGATGATGATGATGCGCCCCTCACTCACACTGTCCGAAAACACACTTCACTCCAAGGACTGACACAGCCGCACACACACACACACACACACACACACACACACACACACACACACACACACACACACACACACACACACACACACACACACCAGCTTCTGAGTAACTTAAACATGGAGAAGAGCAGGCAATATGACCCTGAATATTGTGATAAAGATACTGGCTTCTGGGATCACGTTGTCTTGTGTGACGAAAACACGTTTACTTCTGACTGACGCTTCCAGAAATACTGGAGTGTGGCGGTTAACATGCTCTCTCTCTCTCTCTCTCTCTCTCTCTCTCTCTCTCTCTCTCTCTCTCTCTCTCTCTCTCTCTCTCTCTCTCTCTCTCTCTCTCTCTCTCTCTGTATTAGACATTGCCACCGCACTGGTGCAGGTTTAGGTTGTCAACTAAGAACATGATCAATTCTTTATCAATAACAGATTATTGCCCTGGCAGGTCAGGGGGCCAGGTGTGTCATAACATGGTAGAAGTTCAGAATAATCTTTTAGCAACTGTACATATGTTGTGGTATCCATTAGTATTTTGTCTACACGGATATCATGATAAACTTTAAAAGCAGATAAATAATATAAAACATGTATATATACACTTGTAGATATACCTATATGCATGTAAATGAGGCAGATGAATGTGTTATGTACTTAAAAATGCTACTGAAAGCTTAAAGATTCCGGTAAAAAACATAATGACTGTTGTGATAAATTTCTTTTTTTTGTAATAAGTAAATATTGTGCTGCATTTTGTGGCCGTCACAGGGCCAAGATCGTTCAGCCAAAATCCGTTAAGGTCTGGAAGAAGTGATGAAAGGCGTTGAGAATATATATTTATTAATGATTACAAAACACAGACTATGTTCTCCTCTTGGTGTCTAAAAGATGACCCAACACAAGACGACTACTTAAAGATCAAAGTTTCTAGACATTTAACAAATTATTTCCTATTATGTCCCTTTTCTCTTAGCATCATTTTTCTGGTTTACTTCGAAGAACTGCCATGTACTACCTAATATGATCATTCACTATAGATGTTTCATGAATGATCTTCAACAACGCGTTGTATAACTCTGTTGTTGACATCATTTCGTGTAATGGATCAAACATTACAAAGTTGTGTCCATCCACACAGGTTTTACACGTCCCAAGTAGAGATAATGCCTAGATATGGCGTCTGTCTAACATAGATATATTATCTGTTAATATTTGTATAATATTCCCCTGCTGGACGGTACTTAAGACTCTCGTATCAAAGTTGATCAGTTGTAAGTGATCAAGCATTTCAAAGGTGTGTCCATTACCACAGGTGCTACTGATCCCGGGTCAAGGTATTTCACCATCTTTGCATCTTTAACCTTTCTAGTTACAGATGTTTCATCCCTGATTCCAGCCTTACAATCGATTTTTTTCTCCTTATCCTTATCATATAATTAGTCAGTTGAAGTGCAGAACACGTTTTTGAGCCCAGCCACTTTACTGTGTTTGTCAAATGATACCATTGAAATGGTGTTACCGGACTCCAACTGTAAGTAGTTACACCTGGAGTGACAAGTCACTATCGGCAAGGCAAGTAATCCACGAGTAACTGAATATGTCTTGGCTGTGACTTGCCCTTCCATTATTTACATATATTAAAATGTGACAGTAAGAATCAAAAGCCAGAGGAGGAGGAGCAGTACACATTGCTCATGATGTTTATGTATTGGCTTTACATCTCGACTAATAATTACACCTACGTCTTTCTCCTTCTTTGATAGTTCTATTTCTAAATCTTATGATGATCCTCTACTTTGCCTGCTGTGTGCACACAGTACATCATTTTGCGTATACCTACAGTGAATATCACTGGCCACCATTGTACACTGTACAACGAGACGCTGGTCATCTTTCTGCAGTCGTCTTGCGTCATCGCACCAGTTGATAATGTTGGCTGATTTTGCCGTCGTGAAATTGTTTTTAGTCACCAATGTCTCTTATAGATATCAAATATCAGGAAAATCTATCAAACTCGTACACTCAGTTTTAATGCATTGGAAAAAATCGGATATAAATTTCAAAGATTATCCCAAAGAGAAGTAGAGAACAAGACAGATTACATTTATCATATCACATATCAGTTCACCAGCTAGATATACCATTATAACATATCATGAAACTAATATTTGTCCTGATTCATGTACAAGGACCATCTTCTACACATGACCAATATTTCACAACCATCACAAAATGATTCACTGATAAAGCCAGTGTATGTAATGTCCTTCCTTTTCCTCAGCTCATTAGGCATTTTCCGTGAACCAACCTATATGTTATTTGTCCCCTCATTTGTGACCTTGTAGTTGTTGTACGGTGGAGTAATGCTTGACTTGCTGTACTGAGGGACAGACACACTGACACAAGCCATTAGTCGTTATATAGACAACCCTCATCCCAAGCCTCTCTCTCTGGTACAACCCAACCCTCATCCCAACCCTCTCTCTCTGGTACAACCCAACCCTCATCCCAAGCCTCTCTCTCTGGTACAACCCAACCCTCATCCCAACCCTCTCTCTCTGGTACAACCCAACCCTCATCCCAACCCTCTCTCTCTGGTACAACCCAACCCTCATCCCAACCCTCTCTCTCTGGTACAACCCAACCCTCATCCCAACCCTCTCTCTCTGGTACAACCCAACCCTCATCCCAACCCTCTCTCTCTGGTACAACCCAACCCTCATCCCAAGCCTCTCTCTCTGGTACAACCCAACACTCATCCCAAACCTCTCTCTCTGGTACAACCCAACCCTCATCCCAACCCTCTCTCTCTGGTACAACCCAACCCTCATCCCAACCCTCTCTCTCTGGTACAGCCCAACCCTCATCCCAAGCCTCTCTCTCTGGTACAACCCAACCTCATCCCAACCCTCTCTCTCTGGTACAGCCCAACCCTCATCCCAACCCTCTCTCTCTGGTACAACCCAACCCTCATCCCAACCCTCTCTCTCTGGTACAACCCAACCCTCATCCCAACCCTCTCTCTCTAGTACAACCCAACCCTCATCCCAACCCTCTCTCTCTGGTACAACCCAACCCTCATCCCAAGCCTCTCTCTCTGGTACAACCCAACCTCATCCCAACCCTCTCTCTCTGGTACAACCCAACCCTCATCCCAACCCTCTCTCTCTAGTACAACCCAACCCTCATCCCAACCCTCTCTCTCTGGTACAACCCAACCCTCATCCCAACCCTCTCTCTCTGGTACAACCCAACCTCATCCCAACCCTCTCTCTCTGGTACAACCCAACACTCATCCCAAGCCTCTCTCTCTGGTACAACCCAACCCTCATCCCAAACTTCTCTCTCTGGTACAACCCAACCCTCATCCCAAGCCTCTCTCTCTGGTACAACCCAACCCTCATCCCAAACCTCTCTCTCTGGTACAACCCAACCCTCATCCCAACCCTCTCTCTCTGGTACAACCCAACCCTCATCCTAAGCCTCTCTCTCTGGTACAACCCAACCCTCATCCCAAACTTCTCTCTCTGGTACAATCCAACCCTCATCCCAAGCCTCTCTCTCTGGTACAACCCAACCCTCATCCCAAGCCTCTCCTTGGTACAACCCAACCCTCATCCCAACCCTCTCTCTCTGGTACAACCCAATCCTCATCCCAAGCCTCTCCTTGGTACAACCCAACCCTCATCCCAACCCTCTCTCTCTGGTACAACCCAACCCTCATCCCAACCCTCTCTCTCTGGTACAACCCAACCTCATCCCAACCCTCTCTCTCTGGTACAACCCAATCCTCATCCCAAGCCTCTCCTTGGTACAACCCAACCCTCATCCCAACCCTCTCTCTCTGGTACAACCCAACCCTCATCCCAACCCTCTCTCTCTGGTACAACCCAACCTCATCCCAACCCTCTCTCTCTGGTACAACCCAACCCTCATCCCAACCCTCTCTCTCTGGTACAACCCAACCCTCATCCCAACCCTCTCTCTCTGGTACAACCCAACCTCATCCCAACCCTCTCTCTCTGGTACAACCCAACCCTCATTCCAAGCCTCTCTCTCTGGTACAACCCAACCCTCATCCCAAGCCTCTCTCTCCTTCAAAGCCTCACCCTCCGGCCAAACATCTTGTGTTCAGCCTCTCTCATCCTAAGCCTCTCTCTCCTACAAAGCCTCACTCTCATCCCAGGCCTGCCTCTCCCTCCCTCTGCACCAGCGGTATTTCAACATTTTCAGTGTTGCAGGTCCACATGAATTTGGGGAAGAATGAGAGAAATTATGGAACTCTTTATAATGTGTCCCATTATCACAACGTTGCTTCAGATCTTACAGTTGCACGTGCCGGGCTACCACAATAACCGCCACCTGATTGCCACTCTCCTGGAGGAGGAGGAAGAAGCCGATGTTGTGATAGTAAACATCACATGATGCATCACTAATGGTCATAAGATCAAACATTATGGCTACACATCCCGACAATCACCAGACTGTGTGTGGCACACCACGAAGGACGGAGTCGCCCACCAGTCTTGTACGAAGCACAATACAATATCTCACTACTTCCTGCCGCTTTCAGTACTTTCTATCAGTCAAGATACTCACACTACGTACGTACGTACGTACATCGTTCTATTATCCTTTGTACATCTTCACAACTGGCGTTTTGGACCTTATCTGAATGAGTCAGATCAAATGGCTATCAAGGACACAGAACACATTACACTTGTCCACTGTCTTTGTCTTTCATATTCTATCTTTCATACTTGCATGCCATTATTACACGAAAGTCCTCTTGGGAACTTATCGTGTTTCATATTACTCGTGGACGCATAAGAATATATACATATATACAAATATATATATATCTATATATATACGAACTAAGTGCATACGATCGCGCACTTTCATGAAACATACAAACCTCCAACAGCCATAATCGAACCCGGAACCCCTGTGCAACAGGCGGGAACGCTACCGCTAGCCTATGATCGCCCCTAATAGAAAAATAACTATTCGAATACTATGTACTCGAATACCCTTCGTCTCACGTTGGTGAGCAACGGTGCCTACACCGCTCTTTCTCCGCCTGTTCCACAGGGGTCTCGGGTTCGATCCTGGTTGTTGGAAGTTTGTATGATATATATATATATATATATATATATATATATATATATATATATATATATATATATATATATATATATATATATATATATATATTCGTGTGTGTGTGTGTGTATTGCCTGTAAAGGTGTGGACCTTACCAGCCTGCTGGCCAGGGCAGAAATGTAGGGAGATCATGCCGTTCTTCAAGGTGAAGCCAGTAAAATGAGACTATGTAAGAAACCTATCAAGTTCAGCAGTATAAGAAAAGATCTGTTTGTAGAAAATATCCCTCATATAGATCCATTTGGAAGGTAATTTGGATATAGACAATATTGTGCAGGATTTATCCAACATGGTATATGCTTGTGCACAGAGTAGTGTGCGACAGGACGAATCAACAGTTAACAATACCAGTTTAGGCAGATGGGAAAGATTACTGAATGATGCAGATGACGCTCGAGTGTGGAGAGCAATTAATTGGAAGGGTGATTTCAGTATGGATGATTGCCAGGATAGCTCGTGTCCCAGTGACCAGGATTTTAAGACACACTTCGAGACAGTACTGAACTCTAATAATGAGACAGACATTGACGGAAACAACGAGACAACTGACGTCACTATTCCTATCCTTGATGAGCCAATTACACCTGCAGAGATACACGAACAGTCCAGGAAGATGAAGCCTGATAAAGCCAGCGGGCCTGACGGAGTTTCCCCTGGCGTACTCTCTTTGTTGCCAGTTCAGTGGTTGTGCAGTTTGGCTACTTTGTTTAATAGCGTTCTCTTACCAGGCATTTACCCTCCCTCATGGATGAGAGCTAAAGTCTTTACAGTGTTTAAGAAAAGACCCAAGTAATTACCGAGGTATAAGTGTAATCAAGACTTTAGCCAAACTGTATGATATGGTTCTGTACCGTCGGTTAACCCTGTGGTTCAAACCTTACAGGGAACAGGCTGGATCACAGAAGCAGCGTAGCTGTATCAAACATATTGTTACACTTCGTATTCTTTCTCACACGGCCACACGTAAGAAAGTTAAATTATTTATAACCTTTATTGACTTTTCCAAAGTTTATGACTTAGTCCCGAAGCAGAAGTTGTTTACAGTGTTGCGGCATATTGGGTGTGGCGTGGTGATGTTAGCGGCGTTGAAGGCTATGTATCGTGTTACGGAGAGCCTGGTGGGTGGGGCTGTGGTAACAGCTACGCGTGGGGTTAGGCAGAGATCACCTACATCTTGTTTATTGTTCATAATATTTGTCAATGAACTCATTCGCCTCATGAAAGAAAGATGTCAACATGAGCAACTCATAGAGTGGCTACATGTTATGGTTCTTATGGATGACACTGTGTTGTTATTAACTAGCAGACAGAATATGGTAAAAAGTTAGAAATATTACAACAATTTTGTGAAGAGTTTGGCATGGTGATCAACTGCTCTAAAACTAATTTTTTTTGTAATTAACGGCAATGAGAGAGATAAAGAGCCGTTTCAGATGAACGATTTAGTCGTAGAACACTGCGTGAACTATGTCTACCTGGGGTCACCCTTCACCTGTGACGGCTCTGTGTCCTCGGCTGTACGGACTCACGCTAAAAGAAAATTGTCCCATGTGTTAAAGTATGTATAATTCCTCAAGAAAAATAACGACATCACATTTATTGTTAAACGACGAGTCCTTGATGCTTCCATGATGTCGTCCTTACTGTATGGATGCGAGTCTTGGGTAGGTGCTTATATCAAACCTGTTATTAAACTGTACAATTGGGCCATAAAACAACTACTAGGGGTCAGGAAGACTACATCAAATTCGGTATGCTATGCGGAAGCCGGATATCCTTCACTCCCAGATTTGATTAAGTTTAAACAGCACAAGTTTTTCAACAGTATGTGGTCCCAAAGATCAGATATGCCAGATGATCCCCTAACACTTTCCATCCGTGTTATAACCAATACACACATGGGGAAGCATATTCAAAATTTCATTGATAACCGCCCTCCTGACCTAACTTCCTTAATTAAAAATGTACATAACGCAATTGAAAATTCCAGCTCCTCAAGGTGTATTATATATAAAGAGCTCAACCCAGGTTTGTCTGTACATGACGTATACACTAAAAAACATCTGATACCAGAGTCCAACCGCATTGCATTTACGCGCTTCCGTGTAAGCGGCCACAGTTTAAGTGTTGAAACAGGTCGCTGGAATAGAAGGGGACGTGGCCGCATACCTTTTGAAGAAGGTGTGTGTATTTGTGGTGGAGGTGTACAAACTGAGAGGCATATGATTGAAAATTGTTCTTTGACACAGAACATCAGACATATGTATAACTTCATAAGATTAGAGGACCTTTTTGCACCTGATTTTCCCCATGACACATGTTGTGAAATAATTTTTAAGATATTAGAAATGTATGACTAAATAACTTTAAGATAATATTCTGTGGACTACATTTTCAACATTAAAAGTGGATTTAGTGATTATTGTTACTTTAGATTTAACGTTTAATTGTATTTATGTATGCTTAATGTCAATCTTATCTTGTGGTCGATAAACTATCTATCTATCTATTTATCTATCTATCTATGTAACGTCACCTTGGCTATATTAGCATTGTGATATTTTTTTAGGTGCTATATTGTCATTCTTAATCATGCATATTTTGTCATAAGTGATACATTATCATGATAAATATAATATTCCGGTGACTATATATTGGCCTTGTGACTATATTGTTATTATGACTATAATCTCATGTTGGATATCTTGCCAAGATAACTATATTGTATTATCTACTCATAAATCTCTAAGTTCTAATAACCCAAAATATTTAGAGTAGATAGGGTAGAAACTGATGGAAGCCATTTCTAACATTCTTGCATAACCTGACCTCTCGCCTTCCCAAAACATAGCCATCCCAGCTTGGATACTGTACTGCTGTGGTCAACTAATTTGAAAAGGAAGCCATTGAATGGAGAAATTACTGAGGTAATCTCTAAAGATGATTACTGGTCTGAGAAACAAATTCAAAGAGCACTTTAGGGAAAAGAAGTTTAAGAGATCCTATACTGGTATATAAAGTTATTATAATGGCATCCCTTTAAGCTTGATATTTTTACTTCCTGTAACTAGTTACAACAGTCAAACAATATTCAGCATTGTGATTTAAGTAACCGACTTTAGGATGCATTTGCATCTGTCAAAAATTGTATTTAGCAAATACTTCAACTTTCAACTGACCCATTCTATATTTTTAATCACTTCATCTCAGTTTTATCACCTTTCTGTTACTGTTTAATATCAACAGTAGCCCGTCTACGTAGTTGGGGCTCTGAAGCAAAGGAAACTTTTTCTAGCCTAGGTTAGGGTAGCATCTAAACCAAACCTAAATGACCTTACCTTAGAAATATGTTCAGACAGTGCCTTCTGAAAATATTTCTTAAGGTAAGGTCGTGGGGATTAGTTTAGGTGCTAACTAAACCTTGGCTAGAAAAAGTTTGCTTTAAAGCCACAACTACTTGAAAGGCCTACTTTAAGAGGTGATATTGAAATCCATTTGCTCCAGTGTGCCCCTCCGTCCGTTTGTTTTATATCCATCTAAAGATACATACATTCAATTTTTGATGTAGATTGATTTCCTATCTTAGTTTCGTCTACGGAATTCTACATCTTCAGTTCAGCACAACATTGTGGTAATGAAATGAAAGTCACCACATTCATAAGCCGAGTGCACGTGGCTTATCACACCTCGTTAGAGAGAAAACTTACCTGTATTTGAATTAATGAACGGGAACAGAGAAGACAAAATTTTAATACACATTTATTATACAACTATATAATTTATATTATATACATTACCACATTTCCTGCACTTTCCATCACAAATTTGCTGAGGTCATAGCCTTGAAGTTACCATTACCTTACAACCTTAAGGATGGTGGTCTACAACACCTCTAGATTGATGGAGAAAACGAAAAGTTTCGTTTTACTATTAAGACCACAGAAATGCGGTAATTCCACTTCACTACCACTAACTACTAGTTATTTTACTTGTTGATTTTCACGGCTAAGATTTTCATCCTCTGAGCGAAGCCATACAATAATCGTCCTTATCTAGTCTGAGCATTGGATAGCCTCCTGATGATCAAGATTGCTGTTTTGGTTGTCCGTTTCCCTTGTTACTGCTGCGCCTCACTGCACACCTTACATGAGTGCCTTCCACAGTATTAGGGACAGCTGCTGGGCCTCACTGTAGCTACTTCTGGGACGGTTGCCAATCTTCCTCGTATTCCCTCATGACCACAGCGCCAAACCGACTCCCGCCATCAGGCCGAAACGCACAAACATTTCTGACAAAATTGAGACAACCGCTTTCGCGTCAGTTTTGACACCAAGTGAATTTATACGACAATTACGTTCAAGATGCTTGGTTTTTCGTTCATGGATTGAACAGAAGCAACCAACGATGGTTGCTACTGCCCAATCCATGAAGTCCCCCCCACCACGGAAAGGTAACCAAGCTTCGGGGGGGATGGGTGTTTACCCTGACGCCAACGGAGAAACTCAATACAATATTTTTATTATAACTTTCCTTAATCTTGAAAAATGAATCAATCAGAGGGAAGAATAGCCCTAGTCATATGAAGATTGGCTAACCGAATCCTTGCACATTGTGTAGAAAGTGATTTCTTTGAGGGTTGCTTTATGGAAGGCACGGTAGCGTCGGAAGAGTTTCATTTTTTCTTTGAAGACGAAGGAAATTATCCCCGTGAATTTATGTATTTTTTTTTTTTTTTTGGGGGGGGGGGCGGGATAATGTTCCCATTTTTTTCTTTCTTTCTTTTTCAACGTCCCTACGTAGATATTCTGTGTCATCCACTACTGGGAGAAAGCCAGACTTCCGCCAGATTAACGTTATCCTTGGCGAGGCGAAACTAAAGTTGTCTTGGTGTTGGTTCCTCAGTGATAACCCAAACACAAACACAAACACACCTCCAGTGTCCACTCTAGGGCCGTGTTCTCCTGCAGCACCAGCAGGAAGAAAGAACCCAGGTTCCTCACCAACTGAATCTTTTGGCACGGGGAGCGTGTGTCATCTCGACACGCCTTTTAACGCCCGTACGAGGTGCGGAGTGCAGTCGGTCTGTAACGTAGGACATGTCATGTGTTATTGGTCCCAGTCGGTCTAGAACGCTGGGCCTGACATGTGTTGGGGGACCAAGTCGGTCTTGAATGGTGGGCCTGACGTGTGTTGGGGGACCAAGTCGGTCTTGAATGGTGGGCCTGACAGGTCTTGAGACCTGCCATGTCTCCCTGAAGGTGGGCCTGACAAGTGTGGTGGGCTGCATTTCCTCATGGATGGTGGGTCTGGTAGGGAGTGTGGGCTGCAGTGCCACTTGAGTGGGCGAGGTCACTTGGTCAGCATCAGTTGGACGGTGAGGTTTCACTTTTGCACAGCGACCGTTGACGGAAAGTGGTGTCACGTCGGCAAGAAGTGCCTTCTTGTAGGAGGCATAGCAGGAGTACTGGATGACGGCAATCCCGCGGTGGTTCTCGTAGGTCGTGTAGGACTGCATGTCGAAGCGAACGATGTCGCCGAACTGCTTGAAGAATTCCCAGACGTTCGTCCTTGAGATTTTGTATGGAACGTTGACGACCCTGATGGTATACCGCTGCAGGACGGTTTGGAGAACCCCTTGCAACTGCTCGTTGGTGGGCACAATGACATGTATGTCGTCATCATCGCAGCCCAACTCATCTATATGTGGGAGTCGGGTCTCGTGTGGTGGACGGTCCAGCAAATCATTCTCATCGTGGAAAGGCAGGTAGGCCTGGTCAAGGAGGGCGACCCAGAGCACCTCCTGGTGCTCGACCACCTCCACAACTGAGCTTTTTGCAAAAACTTCCATGTTGAAGATACTATGATTACGTTGTGCACTTTACGAAGTAACCTCGGTTGTCCTTGTACGTCCACAAATATAGTGAGTCATTGATATGGAAAAATATAGTTAGGTACCCCCATGCTCTAACATCCCACATAGAAACAAAAGCATAGTCGACTTCGGTGATTTTAAATGTAGAGACCATCTAAAATATTGTAAGTGGGCTAATGGTTGTTACATGGTGACCTAGGGTACAGGTGGATGGGACAGACTGGATATAGTGAAGATGGATAGATGGGATAGACAGGGTATACTGGATATCCATAGATGGGACAGACTGGGTACAGTGACGATTGATAGATGGGACAGACAGGGTATAGTGAGTATCCATAGATGGGAGAGACAGGGTGTAGTGAAAATGCATACATGGGACTGACAGGGTACAGTGAAGATTCGTAGATGGGACAGACAAGGTACAGTGAAGATCCATAGATGGGACAGACAGGATATAGTGAAGATGTGTAGATGGGACACATATTATAATGAATTGATTGATAGGACAGACAGGGTATAGTGAAGATCCATAGATGGGACAGGCTGAGTATAGTGAAGATCCATAGATGGGACAGAGGGTATAGTGAAGATGTGTAGATGGGACACACATTATAATGAATTGATTGATAGGACAGACAAGGTATAGTGAAGATTGATAGATGGGACAAGCTGGGTATAGTGAAGATCCATAGATGGGATAGATGGTATAGTGAAGATGTGTAGACAGGACACACATTATAATGAATTGATTGATGGGACAGACAGGGTATAGTGAAGATCCATAGATGGGACAGGCTGGGTATAGTAAAGTTCCATAGATGGGACAGAAGGTATACTGAAAATGTGTAGATGGGACACACATTATAATGAATTGATTGATGGGACAGACAGGGTACAGTGAAGATCGACAGACGGGACAGACAGGGCATAGAGAAGATCCATAGATGGGACAGGCTCGGTATAGTGAAGATCGATAGATAGGACAGACAGGGTATAGTGAAGATCGATAGATGGGACAGATAGGGTATAGTGAAGATCGATGGATGAGGACAGACACTGTATAGTGAAGATCGATAGATGCGAACAGACAGTGTATAATGAAAATAAATAGATGGGACAGATTGGTTATAGTGATCGATAGATGGGACAGACTGGGTATATTGGCGATCGATAGATGGAAATGTTGTCACAAACAAACAATGGCCAGGTGGTCCTGAGTAGCAGTTCTCTGTTACTTGCAGGCCAGAACTTAATGATGGTGAGAGATAATGGTGTCTCCCTCTGTAGTGTATATATATATATATGTATATATATATATATATATATATATATATATATATATATATATATATATATATATATATATATATATATATATATATATATATATATATATATATATATATATATATATATTAGAGTCAAGTGGTCATTACTAGCCTCATCTCATGTTGAAAATCAGGTTGGGAAATCCCCCAACTCCCATTCTAAGTCTTCCCACGAAGCCTTGAAATCTTCAGAGGCATGAAGGTCTGAGATGAATGCCTCAACATGGGTGATCTGAAAAAGGTCTGATCAGCTATTCCTCATTTGCAGCAAGGTCTCCACGGTGACTCTTGATGGTGACTGATGTTTTTACAGCCTCTTCCTTAATGATCAGGCTTCATGTTTTAATATGGTACCTTTGGTCCTTGAAATTCAGTAGTAGAGCTTTCTTCCATTTTGTCAATCTTTGGATTCTTTATGAAGCATCATGCTCAACTGACTTCCTTATCTGCAGACTCTTTGAAGTTTTTCCATGTCACTTTTATGTTTTTGTTTAGTCCCATATTAGGGGCCACACTTGTGGTGGCTGACTGCCCACTGCTGAGGAGATTCAAAAAAGTTTAAGCCCTTAATCTTTTAAAGTTCCTCTTTGTAGGAGATCCTGTTTTTCTTACTTGTTTGTTTACTAGATACTTTTTTTTTCCTTTGAGAATTCACTGTGCTAGCAAAAAAATTGTTTAAACTTCACAGCAACATGTTGACGTGTTAACCCTTTGTATGTGTATTTTGTTTTTACATATTCATGTAAAAACCCAGTTCATATGAAGTTATTTAAGTTTACCAAGAAGAGCAGTGTACCTAAGGCCCGACTTTCAGCACATAACTGCTGACCCCAGCCCATTTCAGAATGTCTCTCTTACCTTTGTTGTTTGCTCCCTTCCATTAAAATAGTTTCCTATCCTGCTAGGGGTGTACATTTTATATCGGCATGCAGATTCATTTTTCTGATTAATATCTAATATGGTGTATGTGTGTGTATGTGTGTATGTATATATATAGGTATATTATCCCTGGGGATAGGGGTAAAAGAATACTTCCCACGTATTCCTCGCGTGTCGTAGAAAGCGACTAGAGGGGACGGGAGCGGGGGGCCAGAAATCCTCCCCTCCTTGTATTAAATTTCTAAAATGGGAAACAGAAGAAGGAGTCATGCGGGGAGTGCTCATCCTCCTCGAAGGCTCAGAGTGGGGTGCCTAAATGTGTGTGGATGTAACCAAGATGTGAAAAAAGGAGAGATAGGTAGTATGTTTGAGGAAAGGAACCTGGATGTTTTGGCTCTGAGTGAAACGAAGCTCAAGGGTAAAGGGGAAGAGTGGTTTGGAAATGTCTGGGGAGTAAAGTCAGGGGTTAGTGAGAGGACAAGAGTAACGGAAGGAGTAGCAATACTCCTGAAACAGGAGTTGTGGGAGTATGTGATAGAAAGTAAATTCTCGATTAATATGGGTAAAACTGAAAGTTGATGGAGAGAGGTGGGTGATTATTGGTGCATATGCACCTGGGCATGAGAAGAAAGATCATGAGAGGCAAGTGTTTTGGGAGCAGCTGAATGAGTGTGTTAGTGGTTTTGATGCACGAGACCGGGTTATAGTGATGGGTGATTTGAATGCAAAGGTGAGTAATGTGGCAGTTGAGGGAATAATTGGTATACATGGGGTGTTCAGTGTTGTAAATGGAAATGGTGAAGAGCTTGTAGATTTATGTGCTGAAAAAGGACTGATGATTGGGAATACCTGGTTTAAAAAGCGAGATATACATAAGTATACTTATGTAAGTAGGAGAGATGGCCAGAGAGCGTTATTGGATTACGTGTTAATTGACAGGCGTGCGAAAGAGAGACTTTTGGATGTTAATGTGCTGAGAGGTGCAACTGGAGGGATGTCTGATCATTATCTTGTGGAGGTTAAGGTGAAGATTTGTATGGGTTTTCAGAAAAGAAGAGTGACTGTTGGGGTGAAGAGGGTGGTGAGAGTAAGTGAGCTTGGGAAGGAGACCTGTGTGAGGAAGTACCAGGAGAGACTGTGTACAGAATGGAAAAAGGTGAGAACAATGGAAGTAAGGGGAGTGGGGGAGGAATGGGATGTATTTAGGGAATCAGTGATGGATTGCGCAAAAGATGCTTGTGGCATGAGAAGAGTGGGAGGTGGGTTGATTAGAAAGGGTAGTGAGTGGTGGGATGAAGAAGTAAGAGTATTAGTGAAAGAGAAGAGAGAGGCATTTGGACGATTTTTGCAGGGAAAAAATGCAATTGAGTGGGAGATGTATAAAAGAAAGAGACAGGAGGTCAAGAGAAAGGTGCAAGAGGTGAAAAAAAGGGCAAATGAGAGTTGGGGTGAGAGAGTATCATTAAATTTTAGGGAGAATAAAAAGATGTTCTGGAAGGAGGTGAATAAAGTGCGTAAGACAAGGGAGCAAATGGGAACTTCAGTGAAGGGCGCAAATGGGGAGGTGATAACAAGTAGTGGTGATGTGATGGAGATGAGGAGATGGAGTGAGTATTTTGAAGGTTTGTTGAATGTGTTTGATGATAGAGTGGCAGATATAGGGTGTTTTGGTCGAGGTGGTGTGCAAAGTGAGAGGGTTAGGGAAAATGATTTGGTAAACAGAGAAGAGGTAGTAAAAGCTTTGCGGAAGATGAAAGCCGGCAAGGCAGCAGGTTTGGATGGTATTGCAGTGGAATTTATTAAAAAAGGGGGTGACTGTATTGTTGACTAGTTGGTAAGGTTATTTAATGTATGTATGACTCATGGTGAGGTGCCTGAGGATTGGCGGAATGCGTGCATAGTGCCATTGTACAAAGGCAAAGGGGATAAGAGTGAGTGCTCAAATTACAGAGGTATAAGTTTGTTGAGTATTCCTGGTAAATTATATGGGAGGGTATTGAGTGAGAGGGTGAAGG
The DNA here is from genome assembly GCF_036320965.1 of Panulirus ornatus. Classification (NCBI taxonomy): domain Eukaryota; kingdom Metazoa; phylum Arthropoda; class Malacostraca; order Decapoda; family Palinuridae; genus Panulirus; species Panulirus ornatus. Next base: position 34,221,814 of record NC_092281.1, read on the forward strand.
CATGTACAGAGCATCAGATTGGGGAAGACCAGTGTGGTTTCAGAAGTGGTAGAGGATGTGTGGATCAGGTGTTTGCTTTGAAGAATGTATGTGAGAAATACTTAGAAAAGCAAATGGATTTGTATGTAGCATTTATGGATCTGGAGAAGGCATATGATAGAGTTGATAGAGATGCTCTGTGGAAGGTATTAAGAATATATGGTGTGGGAGGCAAGTTGTTAGAAGCAGTGAAAAGTTTTTATCGAGGATGTAAGGCATGTGTACGTGTAGGAAGAGAGGAAAGTGATTGGTTCTCAGTGAATGTAGGTTTGCGGCAGGGGTGTGTGATGTCTCCATGGTTGTTTAATTTGTTTATGGATGGGGTTGTTAGGGAGGTAAATGCAAGAGTTTTGGAAAGAGGGGCAAGTATGAAGTCTGTTGGGGATGAGAGAGCTTGGGAAGTGAGTCAGTTGTTGTTCGCTGATGATACAGCGCTGGTGGCTGATTCATGTGAGAAACTGCAGAAGCTGGTGACTGAGTTTGGTAAAGTGTGTGGAAGAAGAAAGTTAAGAGTAAATGTGAATAAGAGCAAGGTTATTAGGTACAGTAGGGTTGAGGGTCAAGTCAATTGGGAGGTGAGTTTGAATGGAGAAAAACTGGAGGAAGTGAAGTGTTTTAGATATCTGGGAGTGGATCTGGCAGCGGATGGAACCATGGAAGCGGAAGTGGATCATAGGGTGGGGGAGGGGGCGAAAATTCTGGGAGCCTTGAAGAATGTGTGGAAATCGAGAACATTATCTCGGAAAGCAAAAATGGGTATGTTTGAAGAAATAGTGGTTCCAACAATGTTGTATGGTTGCGAGGCGTGGGCTATGGATAGAGTTGTGCGCAGGAGGATGGATGTGCTGGAAATGAGATGTTTGAGGACAATGTGTGGTGTGAGGTGGTTTGATCGAGTAAGTAACGTAAGGGTAAGAGAGATGTGTGGAAATACAAAGAGCGTGGTTGAGAGAGCAGAAGAGGGTGTTTTGAAATGGTTTGGGCACATGGAGAGAATGAGTGAGGAAAGATTGACCAAGAGGATATATGTGTCGGAGGTGGAGGGAACGAGGAGAAGAGGGAGACCAAATTGGAGGTGGAAAGATGGAGTGAAAAAGATTTTGTGTGATCGGGGCCTGAACATGCAGGAGGGTGAAAGGAGGGCAAGGAATAGATTGAATTGGAGCGATGTGGTATACAGGGGTTGACGTGCTGTCAGTGGATTCAATCAAGGCATGTGAAGCGTCTGGGGTAAACCATGGAAAGCTGTGTAGGTATGTATATTTGCGTGTGTGGACGTGTGTATATACATGTGTATGGGGGGGGGGGGGGCATTTCTTTCGTCTGTTTCCTTGCGCTACCTCGCAAACGCGGGAGACAGCGACAAAGTATAAAATATATATATATATATATATATATATATATATATATATATATATATATATATATATGTATGTGTATGTATGAATATGTATAGGTTGAAATGCATAAGTATGTATATGGTCGTTTCTGCACGTGTATGTGTATACATGTGTATGTGGGAGGGTTGGCCCATTCTTTCGTGTGATTCCTTTTGCTGCCTCGTTAACGCGGGATACAACGAGAAATTATAAGTAAATAAAGTATACAAGTAATGGGAGTGTGTGTCTGTGGTAGTAGTGGGTGGGTGTGTTAAGCGTGGAAAGGAAGGCCCGTTAAAGTCCTTTTTTGTAGACGGGAGGTTTGAATAAGGGTATAATGGGCCTATGTATAGTGAAATACGTGCTTGCCATTGGTTGACAATGATCTACCAATGAGAGGGCTGCATTTGATATAGTTTGATAAGTTGTAAGGGTGAAATTCCTATGTATTGTTTAGGTTAAGCATCAGTAATTTGGTAATGTCGTCTTCGGTGGTGCGAGCGCGTTTTATGCACTAGAAGACACAAACTCCCTCCCTATTGGCTGAAGGAAAGCCATAAGCTCCGCCCACCCTGCCTCGCTTGATCCGGGTGAAGGTTGAAAGGCAATTTCATACAATTATCTCTATGTATATATGGAAAAAAGTAAAATATAATGGTGTCATAAGATAGAGCTTGCTGTGTTGTCTATGTTTCATAAGATACATACAAAGAAAAATGCACATTTCACAAAAGCACACGATGATAGGCACAGAAGGTACAACTGCTACTTTTACGTCCATCTGACCCGGTATATATAAGAATGTTCCTACGTATACATCATCTTTTCTAGCCATTCGAGAAGGTTCTTGCTGCTCCTGTCTCGACCACGTGTTAACCACGTGGTTGATGGAGGATTAACCGCCAGATCCCACGAAGAGAGAAGAAAGAAGAGAGAAGAAAGAAGAAAGAAGACAGAAGACAGAAGACAGAAGACAGAAGAAAGAAGACAGAAGAGAGAAGACCGAAGAGAGAAGACAGAAGAGAGAAGACAGAAGAGAGAAGACAGACGAAAGAAGAAAGAAGACAGAAGAAAGAAGAAAGAAGACAGAAGACAGAAGAAAGAAGACAGAAGAGAGAAGACCGAAGAAAGAAGTGGATTGTAACGTTGCCTCCCGCGTTGGAGACCGTTACGGTGACGACGCCGGCAGGCTGTTCCCTCACCACCCTCGCTGCTCCCCACACCCCCACATTGCCTCCAGTCCATCTTCACATCCCTTTTTTATTTTTTATCTTTTATCATCCATCATCCATCTCTCGACCGTTTGGCTTGAGCAATCTCTACCCCAGCTTCCCCACCCCATTCTGGAAAACTCATTTTCCTGAGGAGTGGAGGCTGGAGTGGACCTGTTCTCACCTGACGGGGTGGAGACCCTCACACTATCTCTTACCTCTCCCCTACCTTGGACCGTCGAGCCTCCCTCACTCACGTTTTCTCGCACTAGGACACTAATGCCACCAACATGCCGCCCGACATACGTCTAAAATCCCTCAAAACTGATTGCCCCCTCCTTCCACGTTCGAACTCCTGTCCATCGTCTTTAAGACCACTGAGATCCGTCCTACTAGGGTCATTCAATTCCCTTCGAACAAATACCAGTTTAAGATTTACTTGGGCAAAGATAGTGATCTAGATAGAATTCTATCTAAGCCTTTCCTTGATGAACTAGCTCAAAAAAACTACCAAATTGTTCAGGACCGCTGCCCCCTTCAAGCTAGATGTACTATTATTGCCTACAATGTTGGTGAATCTATCTTGTCCCTCAGCCCTTCGGAGGTTGTTGAAGCCATCAATGGCGAAAACAATGACGTTAATGTCATCAACGTCTATAAACCGAATAATTCCAGATCAATAAAGATACAATGTTCAAACCCGACCGCGGCCGATCGCCTGCTCTCCGGGAGGGTCCTGTTCCCCATGATCTCTGTGCCTGCAAAATCCCTGAAGAAAGTTGAATATCTCGACATACAACAATGTTTCAAATGTCTGAAATACCGACATGAGACTAAGAACTGTAAAGAACCCCACCAAACCTGTAGTCAATGCGCGGAAACTGGTCATGGTTTTCGTGAGAGCAAGGATCAGGCAGCGAAGTTTGTCAACTGTAAAGGTAGACATGTTGCTGTATCTGGGCTGTGCCCACGTAAGAAGGAGCAACTCCGCGCAGTGCGTCAGGCACAAAAATCCAACTCACCTCCTTCCACAAACCCTCACCTCTACGCAACAGTTGTTGCTGCTGCTCCTCCCCCTGCCACCCAAGCTTCTCCTATCCCAACTACTAATTCTTCAGACCTCCTCACCCTACAAGGTAGGATGCATGCGTGCTACCTAAAAGCGTTGTTCCTGAGCGGGGAAGATGAATCGGAATTCATCAGAATCTTCAAATTGCTTCCTGCTCAAAACAGCCTAACCAATGTACGAGCTCCACCTGAACTTCTTAGCTCCCCCGCCAACAACGATCCCTCCAACCATCCCTCACCGACCCCTGTGTCGTCCGCCACCCTGTACCCTAACGAAAACATATCCCATGAGACCCCCAGTAACACTTCCAACTCTCCCCCAACTACTCAACCTGTCACCCTCCCAACTTCCAATACCCCCTCCGCACCCTCTAACACAACTCCATCCACAACCTCTCCAACCCGACACCAGCAATCCTACTGTCTCTCCAAATACCGATTCCTCTCCCACCCCCACCGTCCCAACTTCCACCACCACGACAGTTCCCCACGAACCTCCACTCACCAATCCCCCCCTCCCCCCCGCTCCCCCTCCATCCGTCCCTCGCCTAACCCTCCCACAAGAGCCCCAGCACCTGACCTGCCGACACACCAGACAACCCACCAACGGTCAACCTCGACCTTCAAATTGTCGACAATGACCCTATCCCCTCCCCTCTCCCCTCTCCTGACCCCTCACCAGATATATCCCGACCCACAACTAGAATCATGATACAAGCGAAACACTCAAACGGTGCGTCAACGGCCTTCATCGACAACAGACACAGAAGGCCAATAAACTTCCATAAGTCGTAAAATGCTAAAAATCTTACAGTTTAACGTGCGCAGCTATCACAATGGCCGTCATCTGATTGCCACTCTCCTCGAAGGGAAGAGACCCGATGTTGTGATACTTAACATCACATGTATCACCAACGGATACAAAATTAGACATTGCAGGTATACATCACGACAGTGTCCAGACAGTAGACACGAGGGAGTCGCCATTCTCATACGCAACACCATTGAACACGAATACCTTCGCCATCTCATGGCAATTTGAATACTTTCTAGCAGTTAAGATAAATTCAATATGTGGCTTCATTATCTTCTGCACTACATACTCTCGACCCAACACTACCATTCCACTCCATGATCCCTACACGGTATTCAATCACACACATATCCCAGTCTACCTTCTAGCTAACCTCAACGCCCAACACAGAACCTTCCACCACAGCAGAAACAATTCTCATGGTGATGACTTATTCGCTTTATACTCTTACAAACGTCTTAACTTCCTAGGTCCTTACCTCCACACCGTCTTCACTGGCCAAGGAGGAAAAGGCAGACCTGACCTTGTCTTCTCCAACAGAGCCAATAATTATCTTCATAATTTCTTGTCTCCAGGTGGGGGGGAGGGGGCGATAATTCTGAGAGCCTTGAAGAATGTTTGGAAGTCGAGAACATTATCACAGAAAGCAAAAATGGGTATGTTTGAAGGAATAGTGGTTCCAACAATGTTGTATGGTTGCGAGGCGTGGGCTGTGGATAGAGTTGTGCGCAGGAGGGTGGATGTGCTGGAAATGAGATGTTTGAGGACAATATGTCAGTGGATTGAATCAGGGCACGTGAAGCGTCTGGAGTAAACCATGGAAAGCTGTGTGGGGCCTGGATGTGGAAAGGGAGCTGTGGTTTCGGGCATTATTGCATGTCAGCTAGAGACTGAGTGTGAACGAATGAGGCCTTTTTTTTCTTTTCCTAGCGCTACCCCGCACACATGAGGGGGGAGGGGGATGGTATTCCATGTGTGGCGAGGTGGCAATGGGAATGAATAAAGGCAGACAGTGTGAGTTGTGTGCATGGGTATATATGTATGTGACTGTGTGTGTATATATATGTGTACATTGAGATGTATAGGTATGTATATTTGCGTGTGTGGACGTGTGTGTATATACATGTGTATGGGGGTGGGTTAGGCCATTTCTTTCGTCTGTTTCCTTGCGCTACCTCGCAAACGCAGGAGACAGCGAGAAAGCAAAATAAAAAATAAAATAATATATATATATATATATATATATATATATATATATATATATATATATATATATATATATATATATATATATATATATATATATATATATATATATTTTTTTTTTCTTTTTTTTTTTGCTCTGTCTATGTCTCCCGGGTTTGCGAGGTAGTGCAAGGAAACAGACGAAAGAAATGGCCCAACCCACCCCCATACACATATATATACATACACGTCCAAACACGCAAATATACATTCCTACACAGCTTTCCATGGTTCACCCCAGACGCTTCACATGCCCTGATTCAATCCACTGACAGCATGTCAAACCCGGTATACCACATCAATCCAATTCACTCTATTCCTTGCCCTCCTTTCACCCTCCTGCATGTTCAGGCCCCGATCACACAAAATCTTTTTCACTCCATCTTTCCTCCTCCAATTTGGTCTCCTACTTCTCCTCGTTCCCTCCACCTCCGACACATATATCCTCTTGGTTAATCTTTCCTCACTCATTCTCTCCATGTGACCAAACCATTTCAAAATACCCTCTTCTGCTCTCTCAACCACGCTCTTTTTATTTCCACACATCTCTCTTACCCTTACGTTACATACTCGATCAAACCACCTCACACCACACATTGTCCTCAAACATCTCATTTCCAGCACATCCACCCTCCTGCGCACAACTCTATCCATAGCCCACGCCTCGCAACCATACAACATTGTTGGAACCACTATTCCTTCAAACATACCCATTTTTGCTTTCCGAGATAATGTTCTTGACTTCCACACATTCTTCAAGGCTCCCAGGATTTTCGCCCCCTCCCCCACCCTATCATCCACTTCTGCTTCCATGGTTCCATCCGCTGCCAGATCCACTCCCAGATATCTAAAACACTTTACTTCCTACAGTTTTTCTCCATTCAAACTTACCTCTCAATTGACTTGACCCTCAAACCTACTGTACCTAATAACCTTGCTCTTATTCACATTTACTCTTAACTTTCTTCTTTCACACACTTTACCAAACTCAATCACCAGCTTCTGCAGTTTCTCACATGAATCAGCCACCAGCGCTGTATCATCAGCGAACAACAACTGACTCACTTCCCAAGCTCTCTCATCCACAACAGACTTCATACTTGCCCCTCCTTCCAAAACTCTTGCATTCACCTCCTTAACAACCCCATCCATAAACAAATTAAACAACCATGGAGACATTACACACCCCTGCCGCAAACCTACATTCACTGAGAACCAATCACTTTCCTCTCTTCCTACACGTACACATGCCTTCCATCCTCGATAGAAACTTTTCACTGCTTCTAACAACTTGCCTCCCACACCATATATTCTTAATACCTTCCACAGAGCATCTCCATCAACTCTATCATATGCCTTCTCCAGATCCATAAATGCTACATACAAATCCATTGGCTTTTCTTAGTATTTCTCACATACATTCTTCAAAGCAAACACCTGATCCACACATCCTCTACCAGTTCTGAAACCACACTGCTCTTCCCCAATCTGATGCTCTGTACATGCCTTCACCCTTTCAATCAATACCCTCGCATATGATATATATATATATATATATATATATATATATATATATATATATATATATATATATATATATATATATATATATATATATATATATATATGTAGCTTAGACATTGAAGCTTATTGATACAGTGGTGAAATTGATGAGAACTGCTATTGACGTTTGTGTGAATAAATTGTACATTTCCTTTTCCATAGCCAGAGGTTGAACCATTATGTGACATTCATTTTTTTCATTCATTTCAAGCTAAAAGTTTGTTTTCTGAATTGTTTCTTACATTTTTCATATGTATATATATGTATGTGTGTGTGTGTGTGTGTATGTGCGTATGTGTGTGTATGTGTGTGTGTGTGTATATGTATATATATATGTATATTATCCCTGGGGATAGGGGTGAAAGAATACTTCCCACGTATTCCTCGCGTGTCGTAGAAAGCGACTAGAGGGGACGGGAGCGGGGGGCCGGAAATCCTCCCCTCCTTGTATTAACTTTCTAAAATGGGAAACAGAAGAAGGAGTCACGCGGGGAGTGATCATCCTCCTCGAAGGCTCAGAGTGGGGTGCCTAAATGTGTGTGGATGTAACCAAGATGTGAAAAAAGGAGAGATAGGTAGTATGTTTGAGGAAAGGAACCTGGATGTTTTGGTTCTGAGTGAAACGAAGCTCAAGGGTAAAGGGGAAGAGTGGTTTGGAAATGTCTGGGGAGTGAAGTCAGGGGTTAGTGAGAGGACAAGAGCAAGGGAAGGAGTAGCAATACTCCTGAAACAGGAGTTGTGGGAGTATGTGATAGAATGTAAGAAAGTAAATTCTCGATTAATATGGGTAAAATTGAAAGTTGATGGAGAGAGGTGGGTGATTATTGGTGCATATGCACCTGGGCATGAGAAGAAAGATCATGAGAGGCAAGTGTTTTGGGAGCAGCTGAATGAGTGTGTTAGCGGTTTTGATGCACGAGACCGGGTTATAGTGATGGGTGATTTGAATGCAAAGGTGAGTAATGTGGCAGTTGAGGGAATAATTGGTATGCATGGGGTGTTCAGTGTTGTAAATGGAAATGGTGAAGAGCTTGTAGATTTATGTGCTGAAAAAGGACTGATGATTGGGAATACCTGGTTTAAAAAGCGAGATATACATAAGTATACTTATGTAAGTAGGAGAGATGGCCAGAGAGCGTTATTGGATTACGTGTTAATTGACAGGCGTGCGAAAGAGAGACTTTTGGATGTTAATATGCTGAGAGGTGCAACTGGAGGGATGTCTGATCATTATCTTGTGGAGGCTAAGGTGAAGATTAGTATGGGTTTTCAGAAAAGAAGAGTGAATGTTGGGGTGAAGAAGGTGGTGAGAGTAAGTGAGCTTGGGAAGGAGACCTGTGTGGGGAAGTACCAGGAGAGACTGTGTACAGAATGGAAAAAGGTGAGAACAATGGAAGTAAGGGGAGTGGGGGAGGAATGGGATGTATTTAGGGAATCATTGATGGATTGCGCAAAAGATGCTTGTGGCATGAGAAGAGTGGGAGGTGGGCTGTTTAGAAAGGGTAGTGAGTGGTGGGATGAAGAAGTAAGAGTATTAGTGAAAGAGAAGAGAGAGGCATTTGGACGATTTTTGCAGGGAAAAAATGCAATTGAGTGGGAGAAGTATAAAAGAAAGAGACAGGAGGTCAAGAGAAAGGTGCAAGAGGTGAAAAAAAGGGCAAATGAGAGTTGGGGTGAGAGACTATCAGTAAATTTTAGGGAGAATAAAAAGATGTTCTGGAAGGAGGTAAATAGGGTGCGTAAGACAAGGGAGCAAATGGGAACTTCAGTGAAGGGCGTAAATGGGGAGGTGATAACAAGTAGTGGTGATGTGAGAAGGAGATGGAATGAGTATTTTGAAGGTTTGTCGAATGTGTTTGATGATAGAGTGGCAGATATAGGGTGTTTTGGTCGAGGTGGTGTGCAAAGTGAGAGGGTTAGGGAAAATGATTTGGTAAACAGAGAAGAGGTAGTAAAAGCTTTGCGGAAGATGAAAGCCGGCAAGGCAGCAGGTTTGGATGGTATTGCAGTGGAATTTATTAAAAAAGGGGGTGACTGTATTGTTGACTGGTTGGTAAGGTTATTTAATGTATGTATGACTCATGGTGAGGTGCCTGAGGATTGGCGGAATGCGTGCATAGTGCCATTGTACAAAGGCAAAGGGGATAAGAGTGAGTGCTCAAATTACAGAGGTATAAGTTTGTTGAGTATTCCTGGTAAATTATATGGGAGGGTATTGATTGAGAGGGTGAAGGCATGTACAGAGCATCAGATTGGGGAAGAGCAGTGTGGTTTCAGAAGTGGTAGAGGATGTGTGGATCAGGTGTTTGCTTTGAAGAATGTATGTGAGAAATACTTAGAAAAGCAAATGGATTTGTATGTAGCATTTATGGATCTGGAGAAGGCATATGATAGAGTTGATAGAGATGCTCTGTGGAAGGTATTAAGAATATATGGTGTGGGAGGCAAGTTGTTAGAAACAGTGAAAAGTTTTTATCGAGGATGTAAGGCATGTGTACGTGTAGGAAGAGAGGAAAGTGATTGGTTCTCAGTGAATGTAGGTTTGCGGCAGGGGTGTGTGATGTCTCCATGGTTGTTTAATTTGTTTATGGATGGGGTTGTTAGGGAGGTAAATGCAAGAGTCCTGGAAAGAGGGGCAAGTATGAAGTCTGTTGGGGATGAGAGAGCTTGGGAAGTGAGTCAGTTGTTGTTCGCTGATGATACAGCGCTGGTGGCTGATTCATGTGAGAAACTGCAGAAGCTGGTGACTGAGTTTGGTAAAGTGTGTGGAAGAAGAAAGTTAAGAGTAAATGTGAATAAGAGCAAGGTTATTAGGTACAGTAGGGTTGAGGGTCAAGTCAATTGGGAGGTGAGTTTGAATGGAGAAAAACTGGAGGAAGTGAAGTGTTTTAGATATCTGGGAGTGGATCTGTCAGCGGATGGAACCATGGAAGCGGAAGTGGATCATAGGGTGGGGGAGGGGGCGAAAATTTTGGGAGCCTTGAAAAATGTGTGGAAGTCGAGAACATTATCTCGGAAAGCAAAAATGGGTATGTTTGAAGGAATAGTGGTTCCAACAATGTTGTATGGTTGCGAGGCGTGGGCTATGGATAGAGTTGTGCGCAGGAGGATGGATGTGCTGGAAATGAGATGTTTGAGGACAATGTGTGGTGTGAGGTGGTTTGATCGAGTAAGTAACGTAAGGGTAAGAGAGATGTGTGGAAATAAAAAGAACATGTTTGAGAGAGCAGAAGAGGGTGTTTTGAAATGGTTTGGGCACATGGAGAGAATGAGTGAGGAAAGATTGACCGAGAGGATATATGTGTCGGAGGTGGAGGTATGAGTCAACGGGGAAAATGAAACACGATAAGTTCTCAAGTGCACTTTAGTGTAATAATCACATCATCATGGGAGACACAAGAGAGAAATATAAGTCAGTTGATATACATCGAAGATACGAAGCTTGGACGCCTTTTGGTAAACATATGATTGTCCAAAACATTGAACGAGCGTTCATAAACTTATAATTTTTCAAATTTTATCAACAATAAAGTTATCTAATTTTTAAAGACCATCACTAATATCAAGATTATAATTCTTTGTGTACTTAATACTGGAAGATTCAAAGATATCTCTCTTGGTAATAGATTTAGAGTTAATAACTGAGATGGCATTACACCAGTCAATACAATGATCATAGTCTTTAACGTGATTAAACAAGGCATTTGATTCTTGTTCCGTTCTTTTACTATATTTATATTGCTTAAGTCTAACAGAAAGATCCTTTACAGTCTGACCAACATAGAATTTATCACAATTTCCACAAGACACTTTATAGATGCATCCAAGTTTTCTGGTGAATTCCTGATTAAGATATTCTTTATAGTATTATTGTTGTTAAAGGCAACATTTACATTAAAGGATTTAAGCAACATGGGAAGTAAAGTAAAATCATTATTGAAAGAGAGAACTAAAAGATTCTTGGCGTCACTGGGAGGTTTGGGCTCAAAACTATATAATGATTTCTTTGCTAACATAAGGGATTTATCAATGAAAGATCTAGGATACTTTAACTTAGATCCAATAGAAGTCGTCTTTTCAAATTCATCATCAATAAGCTCTGGAATGCAAATACGTAATGCCCTAGGGAACATAGATTGAAATGATGATAATTAAATTCTGTTATGTTGAGATGAGTAATAATGGATATATGAGCATACATTGGTGGGTTTTCTGAATATGCTAAACTTAAACTTGTTTCCTTGCATATGGATCATGCAATCTAAAAATGGTAATACACCATTATTTTCATTTTCTACAGTAAATTTGATGGAAGGTACTAAATTGTTAAGTAAGGGGAGAAAAATTTGTAGTTTTTCATTTGTTGGCCAAACACAAAGAACATCATCTGCATACCTAAACCAAATTGCATTAAAAGGTAAGATATCCTCTAGTATTTTTGTTTCAAAAAATTCCATATAACGATTACTTAATACAGGTGAAAGAGGGTTACCCATTGCAAAACCAAATTTTCGAGCATAATAATCTCCATCAAAGCTAACTAGTTTGAAATCAAAATCAGCATTGATATTGTTTAGCATGTTGACTAAATCTACATTGTTCATGACATTAGAATTTGACACCTTACACACAAAAGGACTTAATAAAGAAACTAATCATTTTGACAATTTGTATGTGATGGAGCCTACTGAACTCACTATAGGTCTTATCATCATTTCAATCTATGTTCCTTCGGGCATTACGTATTTGCAGTCCAGAGTTTATTGATGATGAGTTTGAAAATATATATTCTATTGGATCTAAGTTAAAGTACCCTAGATCTTTCATTGATAAATCCCTTAAGTTAGCAAAGAAATCATTTTATTTAGCTAATCCGAAACCTAGCATTGACACCAAGAATCTTTTAGTTCTCCCGTTTAATAATGATTTTACTTTACTTCCCATGTTGCTTAAATCCTTTAACGTAAAGTTTCCTTTAGCAACAATAATACTATAAAGAATATCTTAATCAGGAATTCATCAGAAAATTCTCTTGGATGCATCTATAAAGTACCTTGTGGAAATTGTGATAAATTTTATGTTGGTCAGACTGGTGAAGGTCTTTCAGTTAGACTTAAGCAACATGAATATAGTATAAGAACGGGACAAGAATCAAATGCCTTGTTTAATCACGTTAAAAACTATGATCATTGTATTGACAGGAGTAATGCCATCTCAGTTATTGACTCTAACTCTATTACCATGAGAAATATCATTGAATCATCTATGTTCAAATACACAAAGAATTATTTTCTTAATATTAGTGATGGTTTATACAAATTAGATAACTTTATTGTTGATAAGATTTGTAAAATGATAAGTTTATGAACGCTCGTTGTATGTTTTGGATAATCACATGTTTACCAAATGGCGTCCTAGCTTCGTCTCTTCGATGTATATCAACTGACTTATATTTCTCTCTTGTGTCTCCCCTGATGATGTGATTATTACACGAAAGTGCACTTGGGAACTTATTGTTTTTCATTTTCCCCGTGGAATCATAGGAATATCTTGATCACGCACAAAATTGTGATCCTTTCCAACATGGATTCCACACGGCTCTTCTATTGCTTCTCTACAAGCTGTCCTGGACTTTCTCCTTTCGTTACTGCTTTCTCCAAATCGCTAATCAGGGCCCACCAACTGAAGTTACGATTTGGATTCCTTAGATAATGCCTTGATGAGCAAGTGATGCCCAGATCTGTCCTACCTCAACGATTGTTGCACCTGTCTGTTCGAGCATTTGACCAATTCCAAAATATTATTCTAAAGAAAAAGATTGAATTAAAGGAAATTGAAATGGAGGAGGCTTTTCGCATTTCAAGAGAGAAGAAACGTGCCTTTCAAACGGCAATACCGACGCACTGGAAGAACCGGATGTTGGACTATTGCTATGATAGATTAAGGAAAGAACGAAATATGCTACAAATGTCACTAAATTGTAAGTTGGACCATCTTATTAAAAACAGCGACTGGACCAAGAACACAAGCCCATCTTTTGTGGTAAACCTGTCTAGTAAACAACTAGATAAGGATTTCTTGTGCGCATTAGGCTATGGTTTAAGTTTTGGGTGCTCTAACAGGGAAGCCATCTGTGTTGATGTCACAAAGTCTTTTTGTAATTTAGAAAAATACAATAATGTAAGTAATGATGAAATTAATATCTGTAAGGGTTTTGTGTATGCCAGTTTGTCAAAACCAGTGGAACTTAATTGCCCTAAAAGATTTATAAGAGCTATTACCACCTTAAAAAAGACAAGGATATACATATTACTAAAGTAGATAAGGCTAACACTGTTGTGATTTTAGACAAAAGTAACTATTCATCTAAAATGAATGGTCTTCTAAATGATGACACAACATATTCGAAACTTAGTAAAAATCCCTTAGAAGCAGTTAATTCTCATTTCAATAAAGAAATGAAGTTGTTGTTGAGAGGTAATAGTTCTCTTATCAAAAGTTTGTCATCTTTGTCCCCTTCATTGCCAAATATGTATGGACTTATCAACACACATAAACGGAATTTTCTAGTAGGCTCAATCACATGTAAGTTGTCAAAATGGATAGTTTCTCCATTAAGCCCTTTAGTGGGTAAGGTATCAAATTCTAATATCATGAACACTGTAGATTTAGTCAACAAGCTAAACAATATCAATGTTAATTTTGATTTCAAATTGGTTAGCTTCGGTTTCCTCACTTTTCACTAAACTTACAGTTGATGTCCTTTTAGAATAATTATTCAATGTCTTGGATGATATTCATTTACTTGTTTCAAAGTCTGTTTTCATTGAACTGGTAAAATTGTGTATAAAAGACTGTATTTCAATTCAATGGAGATTATGCTTAAAAATATGTTATGGTAGTGAGTAACACTCTTTCACCTGTACTAAGTAATCTTTATATGCAATTTTTTGAAACAAAACCACTGAAGGATATCTTACCTTCTAATGCAATTTGGTTTAGGTATGTAGATAATATTCGTTGTTTTTGGCCAACAAATGGAAATCTACAAATATTTCTCCCCTTAACAATTTAGTACCTTCCATCAAATTTACTGAAGAAAGTGAAAATAATGGTATGTTAGCATTTCTAGATTGCATGATCCATAGGCAAGGAAACAAGTTTAAGTTTAGCATATACAGAAAACCCACCAATGTATGCTCATATATCCATTATTACTCATCTCAACATAACAGAGTTAAATTATCATCATTTCAATCTATGTTCCTTAGGGCATTACGTATTTGCAGTCCAGAGTTTATTGATGATGAGTTTGAAAACATATATCCTATTGGATCTAAGTTAAAGTACCCTTGGTCTTTCAATGATAAATCCCTTAAGTTAGAAAAGAAATCATTTTATAGAGTTGAGCCCGAACTTCCCATTGACACCAAGAATCTTTTAGTTCTCACATTTGATAATAATTTCACTTTACTTCCCAGGTTGCGGAAATCCTTTAACATTAATGTTGCCTTTAACAACAATAATACCATAAAGAATATGTTAATCAGGAATTCACCAGAAAATTCTCTTGGATGCATCTATAAAGTGCCTTGTGGAAATTGTGATAAATTTTATGTTGGTCAGACCAATAAAGATCTTTGTTAGACTTAAGCAACATAAATATAGTATAAGAACGGGACAAGAATCAAATGCCTTGTTTAATCACGTTAAAAACTATGATCATTGTATTGACTGGAGTAATGCAATCTCAGTTATTAACTCTAACTCTATTACCAAGAGAAATATCATTGAATCATCTATTATCAAATACACAAAGAATTATAATCTTAATATTAGTGATGGTCAATACGAATTAGATAACTTTATTCTTGATAAAAATTGTAGAATGATAAGTTTATGAACCCTCGTTGTATGTTTTGGACAATCACATGTTTACCGAATGGCGTCTTAGCTTCGTCTCTTCGATGTATATCAACTGACTTATATTTCTCTCTTGTGTCTCCACTGATGATGTAATTATTACACGAAAGTGCATTTTGGAACTTATCGTGTTTCATTTTTCCCGTGGACTCATTGGAATATCTTGATCACTCGCAAAATTGTAATCCTCTCTAATATATATATATATATATATATATATATATATATATATATATATATATATATATATATATATATATATATATATATATATATATATATATATATAAATTTGTCTACAACAGACCAAAATGTTGAACATACATACGAAAATGAAATTTTTCATATCTTTTCCACTCGCTATAAGGGTCATGTTTTATAAAATATATTTATGCTCACATCTTTCAACTGATGGCAGTGGGTCAGTCAACACTGGGAAACACATTCATTACTATCAATGACTTTGTATTGCAACAAATTCATAATGAAAATGAATCCTGCTTTTGATTATCTAACGCATCTTTAGGTCCCTCATATTGGCTGAACATACATGGACAAAACTGAAATGATGGTCCATGATGTAATTCGGGAGGAGCATCATAATTATATCCTCCTTGGCGCTTGATATTCCCCGTTACCTGTGGTATTATAGAAGAGGTTACCCTCACTCATTAGGAGTGGTGGATCAGACATGAAAGTACTATTAAGTGTGTACCACTGGTGTAGGTAGTGTTGGTGGTAGCAAGGTGTGGTGCTGGAGATGGAAGTTGTGATAAACTACTGTCGGTGGTGATTCATATGTCTGAGTGTGGAGCAGTGTTGGTAGTTACCTTGTATTTACACCATATGCAGGAGGATTATTATGTCCGTAAATTATAACAGGTGATTTATAAACCACAATTTACGATATCATTTCTTTCTCTTTCTTGCATGTGTGGTCAAGTCTGAAACCGATGATCTTGATGTTCATGCCCATGTCATTAAAGTATTGGCAAATGATTTTAGGTTTTTGTGTCATGATTTGGTTTAGACAATTGTTAATAGCTTTAATGTCTGTTTCTTTTGTTTTAGATGATTTTTGTTAGTTCAAGTGTTTTTATCATAAAATGTTGACCACCGCTTAAAGAAATTCTTGTGCCAGTCAAAAACAATGAACATGTCTAGGTTCTTCTTTGTGAAAATTATGAACTGTAAAACTGTGGTGGCAGTTCTTGTGTGTGTGTGTTGTGAGAAGAGGATCAGTGATGGTGGTAGTTCTTGTGTGTGTGGTGTGATGAGAGGATCAGTGATGGTGGTAGTTCTTGTGTGTGTGATGTGAGAAGATCAGTGATGGTGGTACTTCTTGTGTGTGTGGTGTGATGAGAGGGTTAGTGGTGGAGGTAGTTCTTGTGTGTGTGGTGTGATGAGAGGACGAGTGGTGGTGGTAGTTCTTGTGTGTGTGGTGTGAGAAGAGGGTCAGTGATGGTGGTAGTTCTTGTGTGTGTGGTGTGAGAAGATCAGTGATGTTGGTACTTCTTGTGTGTGTGGTGTGATGAGAGGGTTAGTGGTGGAGGTAGTTCTTGTGTGTGTGGTGTGATGAGAGGACGAGTGGTGGTGGTAGTTCTTGTGTGTGTGGTGTGAGAAGAGGATCAGTGATGGTGGTAGTTCTTGTGTGTGTGGTGTGAGAAGATCAGTGATGTTGGTACTTCTTGTGTGTGTGGTGTGATGAGAGGGTTAGTGGTGGAGGTAGTTCTTGTGTGTGTGGTGTGAGAAGACGACCAATGATGGTGGTAGCTCTTGTGTGCGTGGTGTGATGAGAGGACCAGTGGTGGTGGTAGTTCTTGTGTGTGTGTGTGGTATGAGAAGAGGACCATTGGTGTTGGTAGTTCTTGTGTGTGTGGTGTCAGAAGAGGATCAGTGATGGTGGTAGTTCTTGTGTGCGTGGTGTAACGAGAGGACCAGTGGTGGTGGTAGGTCTTGTGTGTGTGGTGTGAGAAGACGACCAGTGATGGTGGTAGGTCTTGTGTGTGTGGTGTGAGAAGAGGACCAGTGGTGGTGGTAGGTCTTGTGTGTGTGGTGTGAGAAGAGGACCAGCGGTGGTGGTAGTTCTTGTGTGTGTGTGCTGTGAGAAGAGGACCAGTGGTGATGGTAGTTCTTGTGTGTGTGGTGTGAGAAGACCAGTGATGGTGGTAGGTCTTGTGTGTGTGGTCTGAGAAGAGCAAAAGTGGTGGTGGTAGTTCTTGTGTGTGTGTGTGTGCTGTGAGAAGAGGACCAGTGGTGGTGGTAGGTCTTGTGTGTTTGGTGTGATGAGAGGACCAGTGGTGATGGTAGTTCTTGTGTGTGTGGTGTGGGGAGAGGACCAGTGATGGCGGTAGGTCTTTTGTTTGTGGTGTGGGGAGAGGACCAGTGATGGTGGTAGGTATTGTGTGTGTGGTGTTGGAAGAAGACTAGTGATGGTGGTAGGTCTTGTGTGTGTGTTGTGGGGAGAGGACCAGTGGTGGTGGTAGGTCTTGTGTGTGTGGTTTGAGAAAAGGACCAGTGGTGGTGGCAGTTCTTGTGTGTGTGGTGTGAGGAGAGGACCAATGGTGGTGGTAGGTCCTGTGTGTGTGGTGTGGAGAGAGGACCAGTGGTGGTGTTAGGTCTTGTGTCTGTGGTGTGAGGGTGGAATCACTGATGATGGTAGTTCCTGAGTGTATACTATGAGGAAAGTACTAGTGATTGTGATAGTTTTTCTGTTTGTGGTATGAGAAGGTCGCTCATGATAGCAGTTTATGTGTGTGGTATGAGAAACGTAAGAGTGGTGGTGGTAGTTCTAGTGTGTGTTATGAGAAAGGACGAGCGGTGGTGGTAGCTCCTGAGTATGTGTTTTGAGAATAGTATCAGTGGTAGTAGTGGTATTTACCCCTCTGTCATAAAGTATGGTAATGCGGCGAGGGGACTTTTATATTTATCAAGTTCTTATCAGTGAGGATCACATCTGTCTATCTTATGGAATATGTAAACGCTGGAAATGTTTTTCGTGTCTACGTCATAAGCGAACCACTAATGGTTGGTGTCTTTGTGTCTTAAGTGCCAAAATGTGAATAAAAGATGATTATTCTTTATTTCTATATCACTGAATTTTGTAAAACTGATTGTGATGGATATGTCTGAGGCAAAAGAGTATCATTAGATTTTAGGGAGAATAAAGATGTTATGGAAGGAAATAAAAAAGTGCGTAAGAGAAGAGAACAAATGGGAACATCGGTGAAGGGGGCTAATGGGGAAGTAAAAACAAGTATTGGTGATGTGAGAAGGAGATGGAGTGAGTATTTTGAGGGTTCGTTGAATGTGTTAGATGATAGAGTGGCAGATATAGGGTGTTTTGTTCGAGGTGGTGTGCAGAGTGAAAGGGTCAGGGAGAATGGTTTGGTAAACAGAAGTGGTAGTGAAGGTTTTTTGGAAGATGAAAGCCGGCAAGGCGGCGGGTTTGGATGGTTTACCAGTGGAATTTATTAAAAAAGGGGTGACTGTGTTGTTGACTGATTGGGGAGGATATTCAATGTATCTATGGCTCATGGTGAAGTGCCTGGGGATTGGCGGTATGCATGCATAGTGTCATTGTACAAAGGCAAAGGAGATAAAGGTGAGTGTTCAAATGACAGAGGCTTTAGTTTGTTGAGTATTCCTGGGAATTTATATGGGAGGTTATTGATCGAGAGGGTCAAGGCATGTACAGAGCATCAGATTGGAAAAGAGAAGTTGGTTTCAGAAGTGGTAGAGGATATGTGGATCAGGTGTTTGACGAATGTACGTAAGAAGTACTTACATAAACAAATGGATTTGTATGTAGCATTTACGGACCTGAAAAAGGCATATGATAGAGTTGATAGAGATGCTGTGTGGAAGGTATTAAGAACAGATGGTGTGGGAGGCAAGCTGCTAGAAGCAGTGAAAATTTTTTTTCAAGGAAGGAATGTATGTGTACCAGTAGGAGGAGAAGAAAGTGATTAGTTCTCAGTGAATGTCAGTTTGCGGCAGGGGTGCGTGATGTCTCCACGGTTGTTTTATTTGTTTATGGATGGGGTTGTTAGGGAGGTGAATAAAAGAGTTTTGGAGAGAGGGGCAAGTATGCAGGTTGTTATGGATGAGAGAGCTAGGGAAGTGAGTCAGTTGTAGTTCGCTGATGATACACTGCTGGTGCCTGAATCGGGTGAGAAAATGCAGAAGCTTGTTACTAAGTTTGGTAAAGTGTGCGAAAGAAGAAAGCTGAGAGTAAATGTGAATAAGAGCAAGGTTATCAGGCAGAGTAGGGCTGAGGGACAAGTCAATTGGGAGGTAAGTTTGAATGGAGAAAAACTGGAGGAAGTGAAGTGTTTTAGATATCTCGGAGTGGATTTGGCAGCGGATGGAACCATGGAGGCGGAATTGAGCTACAGGGTGAAGGCGAAAGTTCTGGGAGCTTTGAAGAATGTCTGGAAGGCGAGAACATCTTCTCGGAAAGCAAAAATGGGTATGTTTGAAGGAATGGCGGTTCCAACAATGTTATATGGTTGCGAGGCGAGGGCTATAGATAGGTTTGTGCGGAGGAGGGTGGATGTGTTGGATATGAGATGTTTGAGGACAATATATGGTGTGAGGTGGTTTGATCGAATAATTAATAAAAGGGGTAAGAGAGATGTGTGGAAATAAAACGAATGTGCTTGAGAGAGCAGAAGAGGGTGTATTGAAATTGGTTTGGTCACATGGAGAGAATGAGTGAGGAAAGATTAAAAGATTGGATATATGTATCTGAGGTGGAGGGAACGGAGAATTGGGAGACCAAATTGGAGGTGGAAGGATGGATTGAAAAAGATTTTGAGTGATCGGGGCCTGAGCATGCAGGAGGGTGAAAGGCGTGCAATGAATAGATAGATAGAAAGATATTTAGATAGAGAGATGTTTACATAGATGGATAGATAGATAGATAGATAGATAGATAAGTTTCATCAACATTGTATCTTACGCCAACTCCTACGGCTGGACATATCCTCTACCAGCATTGGGAAAACCTCCAGCAGACCTTGATGTAAAGCACTGATAGAGATATATTTTCTTTGAACGAAAACTTCGTTTTTTCCAAGTACTGTAGAAACTAAATGACATGAACTAAAGAGTAGATTTAAGGTTATTCCCAACTTCGCCTGTGCACTCAGTGGTGTGTGGTATCTGGTTGGGACTCCGCAATGACTTGCAAATCTCTGACTAGGGAAAGCAGACGGGGGCGGTGCTGTGGGTCACTGTCAAGGGTGCGCTGGGAAAGCTGCCACAGGCGGTCTCGGACCACCTGGTCCTGAATACAAGACTCACCCAATATTGCAATGAGTTGCAAGAAGGAGTACACGTCGGTAGCAGGAGAAATTGGCTTCCTCTGCATGATTTCGGGGGCCATCCAGTAATGTATGCGTGGGTCTGCTTATACAGTTACCACCTGGCCAGCGTAATCGCTCAGACCGTAGTCGATGATGTGGAAGACTGGGCCATCGTCGGTCTGGGTGACCGTCACGTTATTGCACTTCAGGTCAACATGAATGACCCCCTTATCATGAATTTCTTTCAGTCTGTAGCCAATGGATATGAGAGACTGGAGAACCTCCAGGTCGCTGCAATCTTGCAGATAGTCCTCGTAGGCTTGCCCAGCGTAGGACATGAGGAGTCTTAGGGGATGGAAAGCGAGCCCCTTGAGCAATGGGGCCCCTCCAGCGCCGGCCAGGGTGATGTGAATGGCAGCTTCGTGCAGGAGAGTGTCCTTTTGGCCCTCATATATTATTGTTTTAAGAACCATATCCTGTGCATTGTATCGCACGAGCTGAACTGATCCATTGCCGCCCTCTCCAATACCCCGAAGTATTTCAATGTTACGCAGCTGGTCCTCACTGAGGATGTAGTCCGCGAGGTCTGCTTCCAGGTTGAGACCGGCCACGACTGGAGGGGAGGATGCAGTTGGTGGGTGGGTTTATTTGCCATCTGGTTAGGACTCCGCGATGACCTGCAAGTCTCGGACTAGGGAGAGCAGACGGGGGCGGTGCTGTGGGTCATTATCAAGGGCGCGTTGGGCAAGCTGCCACAGGCGGTGTCGGATCCCCTCGTCCTGAAGAAAATACTCAACCAATATTGCAATGAGTCGCCCGAAGGAGTAGACGTCGGTAGCAGGAGAAATTGGCTTCTTCTGCATGATTTCGGGGGCAATCCAGTTATTTATGCGTGGGTCAGCTTATACAGTTACCACCTGGCCAGCGTAAGCGCTCAGACCGTAGTCGATGATGTGGAAGTCTGGGCCATCGCCGGTCTGGGTGACCGTCACGTTATTCCCATTGAAATCAACATGAATGACCCCCTTATCATGAATTTCTATCAATCTGTAGCCAATGGAGATGAGAGACTGGAGAACCTCCTGGACGCTGCGATCTTGCAGATAGTTCTCGTAGGCTTGGCCAGCGTAGGACATGAGGAGTCTTGGTGGATGGAAAGCCAACCCCTTGAGCAATGGGGCCCCTCCAGCGCCGGCCAGGGTGATGTGAATGGCAGCTTCGTGCAGGAGAGGGTCCTTCTTGCCCTCGTCTATCAATGTTTTAAGGACCATATCTTGTGCGTTGTATCGCACGAGCTGAACTGATCCATCGGCGCCCTCTCCAATATCCCGAAATACTTCAATGTTACGCAGCTGGACCTCACTGAGGATGTATTCCGCGAGGTATGCTTCCAAGTTGAGACCGGCCACGACTGGAGGGAGGGATGCAGTTGGTGGGTGGGTTTGTTCGGCCACGACTGGTGGGGGTGATGCATTTGGTGGGTAGGTTTGTTGAGCCACGACTGGCTGGGGGGGTGCAGTTGGCGGGTGGGTTTGTTGGGCCACGACTGCCGTTGATAAGGGGGTGGGTTGTGGAACGATGGTGGGGGAGTCTACTACTTCCCCACAGGTGACTAATATGTGTATCCCGCGAGCTCCAAGTCTCTCCCGCAGAGCGGCAGCATTGCGGGCAGCAACAATGCGGTTCACTCTCGCCTGCCGCTCGTCCACCGCAGGCTCCTGTCGAGGGCGACGACGTTCCCGACGAACGGTGTGCTGGCGACGCCACGCAATAGCCTGTTGACGCTCCCATTGACTCGCCCTTCTCCGGGTTTCGACGATTCGAGTAACTCTGTCCATACGGAAGGTATTTTGTTATTGTCCTTTTGATGAGATTTGTGTAGGCACACGAACTTTCATAGCCGTTTTGAGACAAAAATATGAAGGTATGTTTAGTAAAGATAGAAACGATTAACTTACATAGTGGTGTTATGTAGATAAGATAGATACATAGTTAACATACAGTGGTTTAGAAACGTGAGGACATAATGAACAAAATGGTGTAGTAAACATATAATGAATTTGAGATGAACTTTAGTGTAGTGAACTTTCATAGCCGTGTTGACCCAAAAATATGGAGGTGTATTTAGTAAAGATAGAAACGATTAAATTACATAGTGGTGTTATATAGATAAGATAGATACATAATTAACATACAGTGGTTGAGAAACGTGAGGACATAATGAACAAAATGGTGATGTATATAATGAATTTGAGATGAACTTTAGTGTAGTGAACTTTCATAGCCGTGTTGACCCAAAAATATGGAAGTGTATTTAGTAAAGATAGAAACGATTAAATTACATAGTGGTGTTATATAGATAAGATAGATATATAATTAACATACAATACTTTAGAAACGTAAGGACATAATGAACACAAGGGTGAACACAAAGGTGTAGTGAACATATGATGAATTTGAGATGAACTTTAGTGTAGTGAACTTTCATAGCAGTTTTGAGCCAAAAATATTGAGGTGTATTTAGTAAAGATTTCATCTAAATGTCTTACATATAATCAACCATAGGCCATTCCTCCCTCCCTGCCTGCAGGGTTCAAGGTTTTCTAGAAGGTTCTCGAAGATTCTGGTAAGATCATTACCTTTGAGAGGTCGTCGTTAGGTGACAATCAGGTTCACTCTATGGTTGGTGTTTGTAGTTGGTTGTCCGAGGATGTTGTTATACTTGATCAATTTTGTAATTGTTGACTTTCAGGTAGGAAGGACTCATTTACGATGCATCCTTGTACTCACAACAACCTTATGAGTCACTTCAAGATTTATCTTCACTACAACTTTATCTTCACTACACTATTAAGGTTGAAGTCAATGGTCACATTCACTACAATCTCAACACGACTGGTCTTATACCTAACTCATATTATCACTACATCCATGTACATGTATTTCTTGCAGAATAACGCAGATATCAATGATTTCTGTGAAAGTTAACATATACAGCCTTACGTACCTATCGATCTATCTAAATATTTATAATTTTACCAATCTATTGATCTATCTATCTACCTTTCTATATCGGAAAGTCAACAAAATCAATGATAATGAGGTATAACAACGTCCTCTCAATGGCAGTTCCTCACCAGAATCTTCGAGAACCTTCTAGAAAACCTTGAACCCTGCAGGCAGGGAGGGAGGAATGGCCTCTGGTTGATTATATGTAAAACATTTAGATGAAATCACATCTTTTCTTATCAGGTCCCATGATGTAAGGGTTAGCACTCTGGACTCTAAATCCAGCAATCCGAGTTCGAATCTCGTTGGGACCTCACCCTTTCAGTTTTCTTAGAAACTGATGATGGAACTGAGCCATATAGTTGACCTTCGATGGACATATATTTCTTACGGCCGACCATTTTATTTAAGTATGAAGATCTCACGGCAGAGAGGAAACGTGTGATATTCAAAATCAAAAGCCGCAATTGCCCTCATGGTAATGGTCGACATGTTTGCAGACAGATGACACAGACATGTGAGAAGTTAGACAAATATGGACGTTCCTGGTTGCTCTATAGCCTAGGTTTATTATCACTTGTAATGAAGGAGAAATGTTGCACATTATTCCACACCTTCTTATTTAGGCTAGGCTAGGCTAGGATGACTAGGGTCCATAACGTAACAGAGCTGGGAAATACATCATATCGGATCTGTATTTGTGGAAAATGGCGCATGTTTGTGGAAGTGATTTACGCAATGCCGAAGAGAATCCACCTTCACCAGAAATAATGTCTCAGACCATACAATATCTGCTGTTGGACGAGCAGGGGACATTAGACCAATATATTCCTGTAGTTTACTGCTGTTCCCAAACACGCAGCAAGACATTCGTAAAAGCGTTAAACTGAACTTTTCCATCGGTTTTCATATCTTTGATTACTTAAACCAGTTCCAACAGATGGAAAAAATCATTTGAAAAATTAGAAATTATTTGCCTATAAAAAGCATTTTGATCGATCGTACCAAATATTCAATTATTTTCGTACCCGACAAAATATTCAGTCACTCCTATATCCGGCATTTTTCCTGCTGGTTGGTGACGTTAAAGTCATATGGTAATTTACCGCAATTAGATTATAGATATATTCATCTATATGGAATGGCTCAGCGTGAAGAAACATATATATTTTCACTAAATCCACCTCTTCACTACACTCCCATCTTCACTACATAGTTCTAACACAACATCTTGACTACACCATAGTATGACCACATTATCATATCATTGTGTTCTTATCTTCACCACAGCCTTGACAAAATTGATGTTTTCTTTACACATCAGGGTAGATGGCCATCTTTATGATGACAGAGAACTCACATAACATATTAAACCACTTATCTTTAGTCACTTTAATCTAATTTCTGCTGATAAAAACGAATTATAATGACAATCCTTGTGTTCTGTGATGGGACATTGTACGGGTGAAGGAACTGTTGTGAGGCACATGTATTAAACTATTGAGAAATAAACTATATTAGACTTCTCTATATTAAGCTATGCTAGGATATGATCAGTTCCCAGGTTATATAAGGGCGGGAGCCGGAACCGAGAGCATCATTTGAGCTGTGACCTCTGTCGAGTGAACATCTCTGCTCCGCCTTGCAAGCTCCCTCAACCTTTCCTCGAACACTTCAATATAATAATGTTCACCAAGGAGGTAGGACGATCCTCCTTTGTCCAGGAGATGGAATTTGAATATGTCCATGTATTTGACATGGGCTATGACTGTCTGGACATGGAAGTGGAATACCCAGACGTGGAAGTGATGGATGGAGTGGAATTTGGCTGTGTGGATATGGAGGTGGAATACCCAGACGTTGAAGAGATGGATGGAGTGGAATTGGTGGAATACCCGGACGTGGAAGTCATGGATGGAGTGGAATTTGGCTGTGTGGATATGGAGGTGGAATACCCAGAAGTGGAATTGGAGGAAATGGAATATGGGTGAAGCTGGTATGAACGCCATATGGATTTGGTGAAGGTTGACCTCGTAATGTGTTGACGTAAAATAGGTCAACCACTGTAACCATGTGGCGGGGAGGGCCACATCCACCAACCACGAAGCGAGCCCCACCACGGAGAAGTATCCTGGCTGCATCCACGTACGAGAACCACCGCGGGATTGCCGTCATCCAGTACCCCTGCTATGCCTCGTACAAGAAGGCTCTTCTTGCCGACGTGACACCACTCTCCGTCAACGGTCGCTGTGCAAAAGTGAAACCTCACCGTCCCACTGATGCTGACCAAGTGACCTCGCCCACTCAAGTGGCACTGCAGCCCACACTCCCTACCAGACCCACCATCCATG